>NC_068448.1:25087014-25259514 GCF_023373465.1 Oncorhynchus keta
CTCAAAACAATGTCATCATGTCACTCAGGCCCACTGGGAAAACCTGAGCACAACTGCCATCCAGGTGGCGTGTCTGTCCCTGCATCCTTGAAAAGAGATGCTAAATACACTTAGTGTTATAAGGACAGACTGGAGGGTCTATGAAGGTTAAAGAAGTTGGAGTCATTTCGTGGTGGAGTAATGTGCCCCATTTAAGCAGAGCTGCAATCCACCGTAGCCTCAGTGCAGCTGCTTTGGCTTTGACTTGCCAGAGTCTTTCTCCACAGTGAGAGAGAGGGAGACTGGCAGCGGTGACACCTATCAGTTTAGCTGCAAGGAACCTGCAGCTGCACCTTTGCAGATAAACTGTAAAGCCAAACACCAACCCCCATGAAACATATGCCCAAATACACACACCAACACAAGTGGGCTCACACACAAGTATGAGTGTACACGAGAGCGCGCACACATACACACACACACACACACACAAACACACACAGACATACCACTCATGACACATGCAAAAATGCACACCAAATACGCAGTCAGCCTCAAAAAGGAAATATCTTTCCAAACCCCCAGTGCATTAATGATGGCTTCATTTCCTGATTCCTTCATCCCTTCAAATGAGGCATCACATGTCAGTAGATCTCTCCTGTTAAAATAGCTCCATGAATTGCCCGTGTTTTGTGCTGGGCAAGGCTGGCATCCAAAGCAAATATTTCCAAGTGGAAAGGGATTCTGGCATGGCCAGGAGAAGTGCTCATTTATTTGGATTTAAAACGTTAACAAAAAAAATATCTGTAGAGGATGGAATAACGTCTTAATGAAGTCAAAAGGGCTGCCTCAGTTCAGAAAAATGAGACATCTCTCCTTTCTATCCCTCAATTCGCTGCGAGGAGGAGAGGGGGAAATGGGAAGATTAAGAGATTGGTTGTGTTTGCGGAAGCCATGTCCGCTGGTTTCTCAGATAGCCTTGACTGTATATATA
Organism: Oncorhynchus keta; assembly: GCF_023373465.1. NCBI lineage: Eukaryota > Metazoa > Chordata > Actinopteri > Salmoniformes > Salmonidae > Oncorhynchus > Oncorhynchus keta. The sequence goes on from NC_068448.1 coordinate 25,087,988, forward strand.
ACATTTGGCCTTGTGCTGAGCTTCGGAGCCGTGTAAACATGGCGATTGAGTTACAGAACCTCCTCAAGCCGTATTCTGGAGACGCGTTCGTCTTTTTTCTAAAAGGGTTCAGTGACTCTCTGGGCATTTCTTGCTGACCCAGCACCAGAGTTTTGAGGAGAAAAATAGAAAACTATGTGTATCTCCTCCTCAGTGCTGACCAAGATTTGTGTTTCAACAGACACAACCGGCAGACAGACAGACAGGAAGGCAGGCAGGCAGGCAGGCTGGCAGGCAGACACAGGCAGACAGACAGAAGTCTTTGTGGTCCAGACCAGAGCAGACATCCCAGAGAAATGAGGAGGTGAGACCGAGGCCGGCCATTCACCCTATTTGTGCTTTTCATTTACAGGGGTTTAAGAAACACACACTACCTAATAAGGCAGCAGTAAGGGCCAGTCTGAAGGCATGCTGTCTGAGCTGCTCTGGTAGGTGAAGGAGACATTATGAGGATAAACATCCCTTTGGCTTCGCTGAGCATCGGTAGATGGGAGGGAGGGAGGGAGGGAGGGAGGGAGGGAGGGAGGGAGGGAGGGAGGGAGGGAGGGAGGGAGGGAGGGAGGGAGGAGCATAGTCACAAATTAAAACAAGATCCTTTCTCTTTTAAACAGGATTAGAGGATTTCCTCTTTCCTCTCCATTGCTGCTGGAGTTCAATGACATGACTCTTTCCACCCTCTTCACTGAACGGTGACCACGGCGCCAGGTTTGAACCGAGCCGAGACGCTCTGAGAGGAGCACTCAGTGCACACAGACACTGGCCACGTGTAAACAAACACACAGCACTAATCAGGCACTTGTCAGCAGGAGGATGCACACGTTGATGTGTTGCTTGAGGCCACGCATGCTCTCTGTCGGTTAGCTGTGTGGGTGAGAAACTGAACTCAGAGAAGTGGGAGTGCTACTAGACTAGAGATACTTTGTGTTGCTTAATCAATGCACTTCCTTAGGTTAAGCCAATGTGTAGTGTTGTCTGTTCAGGTCACTTTTACTCAGGAGGATTTAAACCCTGACTAGCGTGACCACAACACACAAAAACAAACAAGGCTTTGCTTAGGCTGTATTTAGATTTGAATTCAGTGGAACAGCTTGTTGTCATACTAACACGATATAAACAAAGCTAATGCTGCTTTGATTGAAACCCAGCCTCCAACGATGCGCTCGTCGCTCAGGTAACGATTTTTGGTAAATATACACAGAGAGCCTGAACTCCCACTGTCTCACTCAGTTATCCCATAAATGAAAAATGAGCTTTGGTCATACCAAATGGTATTCCTCAGTTCCTCCAAAAGAAGTCTGGAAGTATTTTAAAAACAAACCCCAGGATGTGTGTTTGGGGTGAACAGGCTTGTGCCAAGAAGACAAGAGGCCCAGACGTGTGCAGCCTGACGGCTGGCTGTCTGCTGGGTGCTTACATCCCTAAAGACCAACCCCAGGCTTGACTTTCCCCTGCCAGTCGGCTCAGATGGAATTGTTCATGTCATGGTGAATGGGGCTGAACAATCCTGAGGGAAAGAGAGTGTTGATATCCTCTTCGGGAGCCAGCTAATACACCAAACCCAAATCCTCCTCCTCCCTTGCAACTCATCACTCCACCCTCCATCTCCACCTCCTGGACTGTGGAAAGCCTCCATGCCCAAACCTGATCTGTGTGTGTCACAACAACAGCAAATTGATTGCACTGGGAGGGTACCCGACTAGATAGCTCTGGGTATCTGCAATGGAGAGATGGTGGAGGGGAGGTTTATTACTAAGAGCCTAGACTTTGTGATTTCCCCTGAATCAAACAAGAGGAGTGATAGCCTTTCCTCTTGGCCATGCTAGGAGAGTAGAGGGATTAACCAATGCATCATTATCTGGGCTCCCTCTCAGATAGCCAACAGACTGACCCACATGATGACCATAGGGGAACAGTGAGGGTAAAGTAATCTACTTATGTCCAGAAGAGAATAAAACACTATCTGTCTGAATCTAGTCATGTTACAGTACCATTTAAAGTGTAACAAAAGCACTTAAAAGTGATGCATCAAAGGATGCATGCTTCAAAGAGTGAGGATGGAGTGAATCAACGTGAGGCTCTCTGATGACTGGACTTTCCCATCAGCCCCCTGGTCAATAATACATCAGGCTGAATCCTGGCAGTTTGATTAGCCAGCCTTAGAACAAGATCCCTGGGGATTAGAGGTACAGGCTCAACCAAGCGATCACTCAAAGCTGTCACAATAGATTGGGGAGAAAACACTTAGTCAGAGGGCTGTTGCCATGGGAATGGTATTATCACATGAGAGAATAAGGACATTTCATGCAGACAACTTTGGTTTGAGGTTGAAACAGAATAACAGTGAATACTTTGACTATACAGTAGTTCATGCTCTCCATTGACGGAAGATGACTGAGGATAATCAAGTGTTACATCATTGAGGAGTTGACCCTAGGTCAGAAAGAGGTTGGGTTTCAGTGTTACATCATTGAGGAGTTGACCTTAGGTCAGAAAGAGGTTGGGTTTCAGTGTTACATCAGTGAGGACTTGACCCTAGGTCAGAAAGAGGTTGGGTTTCAGTGTTACATCATTGAGGAGTTGACGCTAGGTCAGAAAGAGGTTGAGTTTCAGTGTTACATCAGTGAGGAGTTGACCCTAGGTCAGAAAGAGGTTGAGTTTCAGTGTTACATCATTGAGGAGTTGACCCTAGGTCAGAAAGAGGTTGGGTTTCAGTGTTACATCATTGAGGAGTTGACCCTAGGTCAGAAAGAGGTTGGGTTTCAGTGTTACATCATTGAGGAGTTGACCCTAGGTCAGAAAGAGGTTGGGTTTCAGTGTTACATCATTGAGGAGTTGACCTTAGGTCAGAAAGAGGTTGGGTTTCAGTGTTACATCAGTGAGGAGTTGACCCTAGGTCAGAAAGAGGTTGGGTTTCAGTGTTACATCATTGAGGAGTTGACGCTAGGTCAGAAAGAGGTTGAGTTTCAGTGTTACATCAGTGAGGAGTTGACCCTAGGTCAGAAAGAGGTTGAGTTTAAGTGTTACATCATTGAGGAGTTGACCCCTAGGTCAGAAAGAGGTTGGGTTTCAGTGTTACATCAGTGAGGAGTTGACCCTAGGTCAGAAAGAGGTTGGGTTTCAGTGTTACATCATTGAGGAGTTGACCCTAGGTCAGAAAGAGGTTGGGTTTCAGTGTTACATCATTGAGGAGTTGACCCTAGGTCAGAAAGAGGTTGGGTTTCAGTGTTACATCATTGAGGAGTTGACCCTAGGTCAGAAAGAGGTTGGGTTTCAGTGTTACATCATTGAGGAGTTGACCCTAGGTCAGAAAGAGGTTGGGTTTCAGTGTTACATCATTGAGGAGTTGACCCTAGGTCAGAAAGAGGACCTGTGTATGGCTGCATATGTTGTTGAAGAAGAACCAGAGGAAACACACTGTCCAATGAAGCAGGGAGAGACAACAGAACAAAGCAAACGCAGCCGCATAGAGAGAGAGAGCAGGAGAGAGAGAGAGCGAGAGAGAGAGAGAGAGAGAGAGAGAGAGAGAGAGAGAGAGAGAGAGAGAGAGAGAGAGAGAGAGAGAGAGAGAGAGAGAGAGAGAGAGAGAGAGAGAGAGAGAGAGAGATTAAAAAAGGTTGCCACAGGCAGACCTGGCTCTCAAGAGAAGACAGGCTATGTGCACACTGCCCACAAAATTAGGTGGAAACTGAGCTGCACTCCCTAACCTCCTGCCAAATGTATGACCATATTAGAGACACATATTTCCCTAAGATTACACAGAGCCACAATGAATTTGAAAACAAACCCAATTTTGATAAAGTCCCATATCTATTGGGTGAAATACCATAGTGTGCAATAACAGCAGCAAGATTTGAGACCTGTTGACCCAGTGAAGAACAAACACCCTTGTAAATACAACCCATATTTATGTTGATTTATTTTACTTTTGAAAAAACTTTATTTGCACATCGTTAAAACACTGTATATAGATAGACATTATATAACATTTGAAATGTCTATATTCTTTTGGAACTTGTGTGAATATAATATTTGCTGTTCACTTTTTATTGTTTATTTCACGTTTGTTGATCCACTTCAATTGCTTTGGCAATGTAAACATATGTTTCCCATGCCAATAAAGCAACTTGAATTGAATTTAGAGAGAGAGAGATATGGAGAGGAAGTGATGGAAGGTTAGGAACAGGGGCAGCCATGCAGTGCTTCTCCTTCCAGAGAACACAGACAGACAGGGTTTTCTGCCGGGGCCAAAGGTTAGTAAAGATATGATTTGTGGTTTGGTAGCTATAAATCCATCAGGGGGTACTTGTACAGAAGTTAATGATACAGTTTTTGGCACCACATATCCCTACTTGAGCAATTCCAATGGACCGTACCAACGGGGTTCTAGAGAACCATGTAGAAGAAACCACATAGCTCATCAATGTGGGGACATTTGTACCTTAGTGGAGAATACTGGACATCATGCATTTGCTTTTGATTCTTATGCGAATGTGTGTTTTGAATTGAATTCAAAGAAAAAAATAATTTCGCTCATAAAGAATATAATAACATTGTTTCCGCTTCACTTCTTCACTACAGTGTGCATCGTCGTAGAGATCTCGAGACATCAATGACTACAGAGCGTACCATGAGGTAAATTATACAGCGACCCACAGAGACATCTTACTCCACATGCACAGATTCACTGTGCTGTGACATCACATTGCTTCCACCTGAATTCTTGACTTCCTGATGTCTTTGTGAGGTGTGTAGGGCTCTGCCGCCTGCCACTGCCGCCCAACATCATTAACACTGCTAGAGCCAATTACCAGAAGTCATGTGGAGCTGGCCGGTAGGTGGGGGCCAGAATGACGTCTCGTTTGCGACTCCTGCCTAGCCCAACCTGGCCCCTGGCCTGACTAGCAGACACAGCAACCCCTGCTGGCAGAGACCAGGACCGTGTGAGAGAGGGCAACAGGAAAGGAGAGGAGGGGCTAGGGCCATCTGACAGAGGGCAACAGGAGAGGAGAGGAGGGCTAGGCCCGTATGAGAGAGGGCAACAGGAGAGGAGGGGCTAGGGCCGTCTGACAGAGGACAACAAGAGAGGAGAGGAGGGGCCAGGACCGTGTGAGAGAGGGCAACAGGAGAGGAGAGGAGGGGCTAGGGCCGTCTGACAGAGGACAACAGGAGAGGAGAGGGCCATGTGACAGAGGGCAACAGGAGAGTAGAGGAGTGGCCAGGACCGTGTGAGAGAGGGCAACAGGAGAGGAGGGGCTAGGGCCGTGTGACAGAGGGCAACAGGAGAGGAGAGGAGGGGCTAGGGCCGTGTGAGAGAGGGCAACAGGAGAGTAGAGGTGTGGCCAGGACCGTGTGAGAGAGGGCAACAGGAGAGGAGAGGAGGGGCTAGGGCCGTCTGACAGAGGACAACAGGAGAGGAGAGGAGGGGCCAGGGCCATGTGACAGAGGGCAACAGGAGAGTAGAGGAGTGTCCAGGACCGTGTGAGAGAGGGCAACAGGAGAGGAGGGGCTAGGGCCGTGTGACAGAGGGCAACAGGAGAGGAGAGGAGGGGCTAGGGCCGTGTGACAGAGGGCAACAGGAGAGGAGAGGAGGGGCCAGGGCCGTGTGACAGAAGGGCAACAGGAGAGGAGAGGAGGGGCTAGGGCCGTGTGACAGAGGGCAACAGGAGAGGAGAGGAGGGGCCAGGGCAGTGTGAGAGAGGGCAACAGGAGAGGAGAGGAGGGGCCAGGGCAGTGTGAGAGAGGGCAACAGGAGAGGAGAGGAGGGGCCAGGGCCATGTGACAGAGGGCAACAGGAGAGGAGAGGAGGGCTAGGCCCGTGTGAGAGAGGGCAACAGGAGAGGAGAGGAGGGGCCAGGGCCATGTGACAGAGGGCAACAGGAGAGGAGAGGAGGGCTAGGCCCGTGTGAGAGAGGGCAACAGGAGTGGAGAGGAGGGGCCAGGGCCGTGTGACAGAAGGGCAACAGGAGAGGAGAGGAGGGCTAGGCCCGTGTGAGAGAGGGCAACAGGAGTGGAGAGGAGGGGCCAGGGCAGTGTGAGAGAGGGCAACAGGAGAGGAGAGGAGGGGCCAGGGCCATGTGACAGAGGGCAACAGGAGAGGAGAGGAGGGCTAGGCCCGTGTGAGAGAGGGCAACAGGAGAGGAGAGGAGGGGCCAGGGCCATGTGACAGAGGGCAACAGGAGAGGAGAGGAGGGCTAGGCCCGTGTGAGAGAGGGCAACAGGAGTGGAGAGGAGGGGCCAGGGCCGTGTGACAGAAGGGCAACAGGAGAGGAGAGGAGGGCTAGGCCCGTGTGAGAGAGGGCAACAGGAGTGGAGAGGAGGGGCCAGGGCAGTGTGAGAGAGGGCAACAGGAGAGGAGAGGAGGGGCCAGGGCCATGTGACAGAGGGCAACAGGAGAGGAGAGGAGGGGCCAGGGCCATGTGACAGAGGGCAACAGGAGAGGAGAGGAGGGGCCAGGGCCATGTGACAGAGGGCAACAGGAGAGGAGAGGAGGGGCCAGGGCAGTGTGACAGAGGGCAACAGGAGAGGAGAGGAGGGCTAGGCCCGTGTGAGAGAGGGCAACAGGAGAGGAGAGGAGGGGCCAGGGCCATGTGACAGAGGGCAACAGGAGTGGAGAGGAGGGCTAGGCCCGTGTGAGAGAGGGCAACAGGAGAGGAGAGGAGGGGCCAGGGCCATGTGACAGAGGGCAACAGGAGAGGAGAGGAGGGGCCAGGGCCATGTGACAGAGGGCAACAGGAGAGGAGAGGAGGGGCCAGGGCCATGTGACAGAGGGCAACAGGAGAGGAGAGGAGAGGCCAGGGCAGTGTGAGAGAGGGCAACAGGAGAGGAGAGGAGAGGAGAGGGAGAGGAGAGGAGAGGAGAGGAGAGGAGAGGGAGAGGAGAGGAGAGAGGAGAGGAGAGGAGAGGAGAGGAGAGGAGAGGAGAGGAAGTGCCAGGGCCACAGCCATGTGAGAGAGGGCAACAGGAGAGTAGAGGAGTGAGGGAATCAAAGCCATTCCAAGCATGTGAATCGTCAACCTCAGGTGTTAAACAGTCGATTTTTCTGTTGGTAAGAGCGAAAGGGACTTGGCTCTATGTGAACTTTGGAGGATCAGTTCAGGTGAATCACTCACTGATTAAAGTGATACATCTGTCCTGTCTTGTCCAGGTGTCAGTCTGTTCTCCAACCCACTAGCCAGAGCCTCAATTAGGTCTGATCTCCTTTGGGCACCAGCTGCACAGCCACTCCAGTTACAGGCCAGTAGAAGTAATCTTATTGAAGGGGTCTAAAAGCACTTAAACCTGTAGGAAATTGAGAGGTAACATGAAACCCCCACCAATGCTTCTTCTTCCCCTGTTTCTGTGGTAAGGATGAATCTCTTAGCATTCTGGAGCGGGGATGTGTAAGGTTTTCTTTCCAAGGGTAATTGCTGAGAAATAATAGGTGGCGCTCGGAGATGAGAAACCTTTTCAGCACCATAAAATGCCTTACCCACTCAGAGTAGTTCAGCACTAATTACATGCTTTACATTTGTTAATCGTTGAATGCGTGGAAAATAAGTTACATCTGTTTCATTGAACGTGTTATTGCACTGTCTCTATGGGAGGTCAAATGATTCAAATGATTCAATGATGGTTCATCCACTTGTTATTTACATCTGTGGGGGGACTAACTACGGCTTAATACCAGTGACACCATGTGTAATGCAGAAGGACAAGGACTAATGTTATACATCTAAATCCATGAAAACCTGCAGAGACCTGGGAGGGAGGGAGAGGAAACAGAAAAAGCAGGGTCAGTTGGATGATTTCTCTGCCTGCTGGCCAACAGGTCATCTGTGAAGAACACTGAAGTAGAACCATGGCAGGAATATTTATAGGATGATACACATGTAACAAATCATCCTCACATGAACACACACACACAAACAAACAATTGAATAGAGAACTATGTGTGTGTGTGAGTATGTGCAAGGGTGCGTTTATGCAAGGGTGTGTACTCTGATTGCGTGCGTGTTTGTGTTTGTCTGTGCGTGTGTTTGCCTGCACATAAAACAATTGCATGGATGATAAGACAGAGGGAAATATATCAAAGGGATTGATGGAAGCTTGGCCTGAAGAGGCAGCAGGCTTACAACCGCAGATACTCCAGTTACACACCTGCATGCAAGGGAAGAGCTCATCCACAGCATAGCAAATGATCCACACACAAATAAATAGGCCATGCTAAATGACTTGGAAAATAACCCTGCTTCAGACTGTACACTCGTTTTGAGTTAGGAGAGAGAGAGAGAGAGAGAGAGAGAGAGAGAGAGAGAGAGAGAGAGAGAGAGAGAGAGAGAGAGAGAGAGAGAGAGAGAGAGAGAGAGAGAGAGAGAGAGAGAGAGAGAGAGAAAAGAGTGAAAGACACTTTGCTACTTTCAGTTCTTTAAGGGCATGAGAAACATACATGAGTGGTTGTTGACTTTTAACGCCCACAGATGTTGATAAGTAAAGTTGTAGGTTAAGTGCTGATAAATTATCTACTGTTCATGTTAGCATGCTAGAAAGAATACACTGTTTTCATTCCCCACCAACCCATAATCACTCTATCCTACACCAATTAAGCATTTTGTAAACTGACAATAATACAGAGAGACAATGATTTACAGAGAAGAGAGAGAGAGATAACCTGTCTATGACAGATTAGAGTAGTTATTCTCATTCATGGTCAACACATAACCTGTCTATGACAGATTAGAGTAGTTATTCTCATTCATGGTCAACACATAACCTGTCTATGACAGATTAGAGTAGTTATTCTCATTCATGGTCAACACATAACCTGTCTATGACAGATTAGAGTAGTTATTCTCATTCATGGTCAACACATAACCTGTCTATGACAGATTAGAGTAGTTATTCTCATTCATGGTCAACACATAACCTGTCTATGACAGATTAGAGTAGTTATTCTCATTCATGGTCAACACTTAACCTGTCTATGACAGATTAGAGTAGTTATTCTCATTCATGGTCAACACATAACCTGTCTATGACAGATTAGATTAGTTATTCTCATTCATGGTCAACACATAACCTGTCTATGACAGATTAGAGTAGTTATTCTCATTCATGGTCAACACTTAACCTGTCTATGACAGATTAGAGTAGTTATTCTCATTCATGGTCAACACATAACCTGTCTATGACAGATTAGAGTAGTTATTCTCATTCATGGTCAACACACAGCAACAAACAACATGTTTCATGAGGAGGTTCAAATCAATGTTTCTGTCAGAGGAGAAGCCAGGTTTGGCTTGAGGTTTTGGAGCAGGGAGAGGGAGCCTGTGGGAGAGGGAGAGGAGGGAGAGGGGAGATGGGAGCGGGAGGGAGGGTAAAGGGAGTGGGAGCCTGTGGGAGAGGGAGAGGAGGGAGAGGGGAGATGGGAGCGGGAGGGAGGGTAAAGGGAGTGGGAGCCTGTGGGAGAGGGAGAGGAGGGAGAGGGGAGATGGGAGCGGGAGGGAGGGTAAAGGGAGTGGGAGCCTGTGGGAGAGGGAGAGGAGGGAGAGGGGAGATGGGAGCGGGAGGGAGGGTAAAGGGAGTGGGAGACTGTGGAGAGAGGGAGAGGAAGGAGAGGGGAGATGGAAGCGGGAGGGAGGGTAAAGGGAGTGGGAGACTGTGGAGAGAGGGAGAGAAGATTAGAGGGGGAGAGGAAAAGGGAGGGTGGCTATGTTTAGCACCTGAGAAGAACGAGTTTCCCTTAATTCTGTAACCTTTTAAGTTAAAGGTGTGCTCCATGGGGCTGATATGAATGGCACACTGTTGTAGTACTACCCTGACCTATTGAAAAAACAGGAGGCTTTATTCGCACGTGGAAAAAATAAGTTGTGAGAGCAAAGTCTACCTGCTATGTGGGACCAGGAAACCAGAAGTGAACTACAGTAGTAGAACAGATTTCTATAACTAACCCAAGATAGACCCTGTCTTTTTAATGTGAGCAAATTAATCATAGTGGGCAGAACGAGCAAGAAAGTGGGCAGAGTCAAACACAAGCTAGTGAGATCCTATTGGCTTGTTCTAGCATATTTGCATATTTCCATTAGGGAATTGCCTACCCTGTGAAGTGCACGTGTGCAACAACTAAATTGGCCCTTGCTCTTCTAATCAAACGATGGAAATGGGTAAAGTCTACTAAACACAATCCACTCTGTTTATTACAGAGTCTAGTTTGGAAACAGAAAACTCTATGGAGATCAAATGTTTTATTGATGAGAAATTTTGCAGAATACTGACCAAAATTTATCTCGCTCCTTCTTCTCCCACCGTTGGTCACATGGCTTCCTCTCATCACCATATTTGGTAGTGACTGGAAACGCCAACCGGATGCTTCACATTTATACATCCGGTGAAATATCTGTCTCATTGTTCTATCTGTGGTAGTAGTCTAAAAGTCACACATTAGCCATGACAAATAAATCATCCCAGCCTCAAAGCACTTTTTTCAGGTATGATAGACATCCAGTCTGGAAGATACATTAATGCAACAACATGAATTATGTCAAGTTCAATATTTAAGACTTGCACATGTACCGTTGAAAGGAAACCAAGCATTTCCTACTCAGGGACCTTATGTGTGCAAAAATATAAACGCGATATGCAACAGTTTCAAAGATTTTACTGAGTTACAGTTCAGAGAAGGAAAACAGTCATTTGAAATAAATAAATGAGGCCCTAAACTATGGATTTCACATGACTGGGCAGGGGCGTAGCCCTGGTTGAGCCCCATTCCTTAGATGATCCCGCAGATGTAGAAGCCAGATGTGGAAGTTCTGGGCTGGCGTGGTTACACGTGGTCTGTGGGTTGTGAGGCCGCTTGGACATAATGCCAAATTCTCTAAAACAACGTTGGAGGTGGCTTATGGTAGAGAAATGAACATTCAATATTCTGGCAACAGCTCTGGTGGACATTCCTGCAGTCAGCATGCCAATTGCATGCTCCCTCAAAACTTGAGACATCTGTAGCATTGTGGTGTGTGACAAAACTGAACTACATTTTAGAGTGGCCTTTTATTGTCCTCAGCACGTTGCACCTGGGTAATGATGATGCTGTTTAATCAGCTTGTTGATATGCCACATCTGTCAGTTGGATGGATTATCTTGGCAAAGGAGAAATGCTCACTAACAGGGATGTAAACAAATTAGTGGACAAAATATGAGAGAAATAAGCTTTTTTGTGCATATGGAACATTTCTGGGATCTTTTATTTCAGCTCATGAAACATGGGACCAATATTTACATGTTGCGTTTATATATTTGTTCAATATAGTTCTCTCCTTGAGCTATCCAGCAAAATGACTGTAAGGACACAAGGTCATACATCTGTTCATCAGCAAACACACACCAGGAAGCACTCACACACACTCACCAAGGCAGTTGTGTCCGTCGTGTGCCAGCCGGAAGCCGTCATAGCATGTGCACCTGTAGTTCCCCGGGATGTTGATGCAGTCATGGACACAGCCACCGTTGTACTCACTCGCACACTCGTCTAAATCTGCAGGGAGGAAGAGACAGAGGGACAGGTTATGAAATGGATAAAGGGTATGGGTAAGGACTATGGGATGTTAATGATTGACCTGCACCCCACCACCCTTGGTTTCACTCAGCATATAGCCTGAGAGGGTGTTGTTGTTCAAATGAAACATAGATTGGTATGACAAACTTTGCTAATTGTAAGACATGTTTAAGGAGCATTTCATTTCAACAATTGTTTGCATTCAGGTCGGAAATGTTGCATGTATCCCTCATGAAATCTGCATAAGCACAACAAATCCAAGAGCAGAATACAAAAAAGATGCACATGAGAATAGACTGAATCAGTGAGTGGGTGTGATGGGAGTAAATGGGTATGAAACAAGACCTGATGTGATATATGTAATGTACTACAAATATTAGTAAGTCAAGTTCTGCCTCTAAAGGACTCAACCTTTAGAGGCAGGCAGAGAGGGTACAGTAATTGTGGATGGGGAAAGTGAATTTGTCCATGAAGACAGGGAGATAACAGCTGAGATATGATTCAGTGGTAGGAGAGAGGCAAAGAGAGAGAGACAGAGGGAGAGAGAGAGAGAGAGAGAGAGAGAGAGAGAGAGAGAGAGAGAGAGAGAGAGAGAGAGAGAGAGAGAGAGAGAGAGAGAGAGTTTAGGGTTTACAATCTGGGTGGTTCAGCTCCTCTTTGCAGCTGACGGATACAGTTGCCTCAGTGCTTGATTTGACTTGACAGCAATGGGCTGAGCCTGGACCAGTGCACTCTCCCTCTAACTCCCAGAGCTGCCTGCCATCACAACGCTCTGCTGCTCCATCCCATGATGTCACACAGGAGACACTAATGCCAGTCTCACTCTCATCTACCCCAGGCTAAGAGCATCTCATCCCCTCGATGAGTGGAGGCTTCCTCCCTTTTGTTCACAACACTGTCATTTCTCAAGATCAAAATGATTATATCCACCCAACTCCATTGTTCAGACTGTTACAGACCAATTTGACTCATGAATGCAGCACCATCAAATTCCTATCAAACAGGTGGATTTACTCAACGGGCAATATCAGTGAGATAAAAACTAAATCATGTTCTAGGGGTGAAAAGAAAGAGAGATCAAGAGAGCGAAAGAGAGAATGAAAGAGAAAGAGAGAGGTCTCTGTGATGACTTGGACAGGGGACTTTGCTAAGAGGCACTGAGGCATAATGCAGCTGCAGTGGTTCCCCTGCTGATGGACTAGACTAGATTGAGTGGATAGAATGGTTCTGAACCAGCCTGTCATGTTTCCTGTTCCCTGCTCTCCCTGACAACCTCCCTGGCATCTTGAGACAGAGGGTGCGCCCTGCCAAGGTGTGTTGCCAGCCTCATGTCTGCCAGCCTGCCAATAGGAGTCTCGGTGCAGCACGTCACCTGAGACCACTCTAAGGACCAAAGTTCCCTCCACACACCATGAGTCAGGCCCCATCAGCAAGTACCATATCTAGAACTAGCACATGAATATGTATTATTCTCCTCTCTCCCTGGTTTGCTTTAATTATCTCCTCTCTCAGCAGAATTCTAAGAACCTATAGTAGCAGGGTAAAAATACTGTTCCCGTGAATGCTTACATTTGTTAATGGTATTATAATGTTGAATACAGAAGGCTCAACATTGGTGTTATTGCATGGTTAAACATGCAGAGAAACAGGCAAAAATATGCAGTATACAATCCAGTATATATGCAAGCATTATCTACAGGGTGCTTTGGGGTGTGTGTGTGTGTGTGTGTGTGTGTGTGTGTGTGTGTGTGTGTGTGTGTGTGTGTGTGTGTGTGTGTGTGTGTGTGTGTGTGTGTGTGTGTGTGTGTGTGTGTGTGTGTGTGTGTGTGTGTGTGTGTGTGTGTGAGAGAGAGAGAGAGAGAGAGAGAGAGAGAGAGAGAGAGAGAGAGAGAGAGAGAGAGAGAGGGACAAAAGGAGTGTCTGGTGTGTGTCAGGTCTGCTTCCAACTCACACCCGCAGACACGTAGATCCCCTGAACGCAGTTCACTTTCCAGCCCACTTTCCAGCACACACTCTCAAACACCTAGATCCCCCGAATGCAGCTCACTCTCCAGATCCTAATCACCAGAATTCTAATCACCTGTTCACACACCTGTATGTCATTTTTACACACTATTTAGTTCTGTTCTTTGCACCCCATCACTGTGAGGTATTGTTTGTTTTGTGATACGTCTTTCGGAGCGCTGGGGTTCCCTGTGATTTACTCCTCCCATGTATGATCATTTTTGCCTGCCTCACGACACCTTTTGCCTATTCCCCGCCTGTACTTTAGCCTATCGGATTTCCTGTTATCTACCTATTGCCTGATCTCTTGGACTACATTACTAGCCTTTTCCCTGCCTGTACTGTTGCCTAATTGGACCACCTGTGCATGACCTTCTGCCTGCCCCTGGACACAGCTACCTGCCTCTTCCTGTGGTCCTTTGCAATAAACACCTGCTGCGCCCTGCGCTTGAAACCAGCTCTCTGTCTCCCCTTGTGTTCATTAGTGTGTGAGTGAGTCCGTCATTAAAATCAAATTGTTTCTGCAATCATAATGAGGTCTTTGCAGATGTTAACTCCGTTACCGTATGGTAAATTATCGCCTTTAGCCTCCAAGACAAAGAATCCTCATCTAGTACCTGATGTGGGATAGAGAGTAGAGGATAGACAGACTCAGGCTATTTCAGCCACACCCGTTGCTGACAGAGCTCAGTAACTTTCAACGTGGTACCGTCATAGGATGCCACCTTTCGAACAAGTCAGTTCATCAAATGTCTGCCCTGCTAGAGCACTGTTATTGTGGAGTGGAAATGACTAGGAGCAACAACGGCTCAGCCGCAAAGTGGTAGACCGCACAAGCTCACCGAACGGGACCTGTGAGCGCTGAAGCTCGTAGCATGTAAAAATTGTCTGTCCTCGGTTGCAACACTCTACTGAGTTCCAAACTGCCTCTTGAAGCAATGTCAGCACAAAACATGTTCTTCGGGAGCTTCATGAAATGGGTTTCCATGGCCGAACAGCTGCACACAAGGCTAAGATCACCATGCGCAATGCCAAGCGTCAGCTGGAATGGTGTGAAGTTCGCCGCAGTGGAAACGTGCTCTCTGGAGTGATGAATCACGCTTCACCATCTGGCATCCGATGTACGAATCTGGGTTTGGCGTATGTCAGGAGAACGCTACCTGCCCAAATGCATAGTGCCAACTGTAAAGCTTGGTGGAGGAGGAATAATGGTCTGGGGCTGTTTTTCATGGTTCTGGCTGGGCCCCTTAGTTCCAGTGAAGGGAAAGCTTAACGCTACAGCATACAATGACATTCTAGATTTTTATTTTTATTTTTATTTATTTCACCTTTATTTAACCAGTTACGGCAAGTTGAGAACAAGTTCTCATTTACAATTGCGACCTGGCCAAGATAGAACAAAGCAGTTCGACAGATACAACGACACAGAGTTACACATGGATTAAAACAAACATACAGTCAATAATACAGTATAAACAAGTCTATATACAATGTGAGCAAATGAGGTGAGAAGGGAGGTAAAGGCAAAAAAGTCCATAGTGGCAAAGTAAATACAATATAGCAAGTAAAACAATGTAATGGTAGTTTTGCAATGGAAGAATGTGCAAAGTAAAAATAAAAATAATGGGGTGCAAAGGAGCAAAATAAATAAATTAATTAAATACAGTTGGGAAAGAGGTAGTTGTTTGGGCTAAATTATAGGTGGGCTATGTACAGGTGCAGTAATCTGTAAGATGCTCTGACAGTTGGTGCTTAAAGCTAGTGAGGGAGATAAGTGTTTCCAGTTTCAGAGATTTTTGTAGTTCGTTCCAGTCATTGGCAGCAGAGAACTGGAAGGAGAGGCGGCCAAAGAAAGAATTGGTTTTGGGGGTGACTAAAGAGATATACCTGCTGGAGCGTGTGCTACAGGTGGGAGATGCTATGGTGACCAGCGAGCTGAGATAAGGGGGGACTTTACCTAGCAGGGTCTTGTAGATGACATGGAGCCAGTGGGTTTTGCGACGAGTATGAAGCGAGGGCCAGCCAACGAGAGCGTACAGGTCGCAATGGTGGGTAGTATATGGGGCTTTGGTGACAAAACGGATTGCACTGTGATAGACTGCATCCAATTTGTTGAGTAGGGTATTGGAGGTTATTTTGTAAATGACATCGCCAAAGTCGAGGATTAGTAGGATGGTCAGTTTTACAAGGTTATGTTTGGCAGCATGAGTGAAGGATGCTTTGTTGCAAAATAGGAAGCAAATTCTAGATTTAACTTTGGATTGGAGATGTTTGATATGGGTCTGGAAGGAGAGTTTACAGTCTAACCAGACACCTAAGTATTTGTAGTTGTCCACGTATTCTAAGTCAGAGCCATCCAGAGTAGTGATGTTGGACAGGCGGGTAGGTGCAGGTAGCGATCGGTTGAAGAGCATGCATTTAGTTTTACTTGTATTTAAGAGCAATTGGAGGCCACGGAAGGAGAGTTGTATGGCATTGAAGCTTGCCTGGAGGGTTGTTAACACAGTGTCCAAAGAAGGGCCGGAAGTATACAGAATGGTGTCGTCTGCGTAGAGGTGGATCAGAGACTCACCAGCAGCAAGAGCGACCTCATTGATGTATACAGAGAAGAGAGTCGGTCCAAGAATTGAACCCTGTGGCACCCCCATAGAGACTGCCAGAGGTCCGGACAGTAGACCCTCCGATTTGACACACTGAACTCTGTCAGAGAAGTAGTTGGTGAACCAGGCAAGGCAATCATTTGAGAAACCAAGGCTGTCGAGTCTGCCGATGAGGATGTGGTGATTGACAGAGTCGAAAGCCTTGGCCAGATCAATGAATACGGCTGCACAGTAATGTTTCTTATCGATGGCGGTTAAGATATCGTTTAGGACCTTGAGCGTGGCTGAGGTGCACCCATGACCAGCTCTGAAACCAGATTGCATAGCAGAGAAGGTATGGTGAGATTCGAAATGGTCGGTAATCTGACTTGGCTTTCGAAGACCTTAGAAAGGCATGGTAGGATAGATATAGGTCTGTAGCAGTTTGGGTCCCCCTTTGAAGAGGGGGATGACCGCAGCTGCTTTCCAATCTTTGGGAATCTCAGACGACACGAAAGAGAGGTTGAACAGGCTAGTAATAGAGGTGGCAACAATTTCGGCAGATAATTTTAGAAAGAAAGGGTCCAGATTATCTAGCCCGGCTGATTTGTAGGGGTCCAGATTTTTCAGCTCTTTCAGAACATCAGCTGAATGGATTTGGGAGAAGGAGAAATGGGGAAGGCTTGGGCGAGTTGCTGTTGGGGTGCAGTGCTGTTGACCAGGGTAGGAGTAGCCAGGTGGAAAGCATGGCCGTAGAAAAATGCTTATTGAAATTCTAAATTATGGTGAATTTATCAGTGGTGACAGTGTTTCCTATCTTCAGTGCAGTGGGTAGCTGGGAGGAGGTGTTCTTATAATCCATGGACTTTACAGTGTCCCAGAACTTTTTTGAGTTAGTGTTGCAGGAAGCAAATTTCTGCTTGAAAAAGCTAGCCTAGTTCCTGGTTCTAAATTTCTTGAATGGGGCATGTTTATTTAAGATGGTTAGGAAGGCATTTAAAAAAAATATCCAGGCATCCTCTACTGACGGGATGAGATCAATATCCTTCCAGGATACCCCAGCCAGGTCGATTAGAAAGGCCTGCTCGCTGAAGTGTTTCAGGGAGCATTTTACAGTGATGAGTGGAGGTCGTTTGACCGCTGACCCATTACGGATGCAGGCAATAAGGCAGTGATCGCTGAGATCTTGGTTGAAGACAGCAGAGGTGTATTTAGAGGGGAAGTTGGTTAGGATGATATCTATGAGGGTGCCCGTGTTTAAGGCTTTGGGGGGGTACCTGGTAGGTTCATTGATAATTTGTGTGAGATTGAGGGCATCAAGTTTAGTTTGTACGATGGCTGGGGTGTTAAGCATGTTCGAGTTTAGGTCGCCTAGCAGCACGAGCTCTGAAGATAGATGGGGGGCAATCAGTTCACATATGGTGTCCAGAGCACAGCTGGGGGCAGAGGGTGTTCTATAGCAGGCGGCAACGGTGAGAGACTTGTTCAAATTGTTTGGGTACAGACCTGGATAGTAGGACAGAACTCTGCAGGCTATCTTTGCAGTAGATTGCAACACCACCCCCTTTGGCAGTTCTATCTTGTCTGAAAAGGTTGTAGTTTGAATTAAAATTTCTGATTTTTGGTGGTCTTTCAGATTCACAGCTAGAACATCCGGGTTGGCAGAGTGTGCTAAAGCAGTGAATAGAACAAACATAGGGAGGAGGCTTCTCATGTTAACATGCATGAAACCAAGGCTATTACGGTTACAGAAGTCATCAAAAGAGAGCGCCTGGGGAATAGGAGTGGAGCTAGGCACTGCAGGGCCTGGATTCACCTCTACATCGCCAGAGGAACATAGGAGGAGAAGAATAAGGGTGCGGCTAAAAGCAATAAGAATTGGTCGTCTAGAATGTTTGGAACAGAGAGTAAAAGGAGGTTTCTGGGGGCGATAAAATAGCATCAAGGTATAATGTACAGACAAAGGTATGGTAGAATGTGAATACAGTGGAGGTAAACCTAGGTATTGAGTGATGAAGAGAGAGATATTGTCTCTAGAAACATCATTGAAACCAGGAGATGTCATTGCATGTGAGCAGGACTAGAGGCTCTACAGTGAAATAAGCCAATAAACACTAACCAGAACAGCAATGGACAAGACATATTAACATTAAGGAGAGGCATCCTTAGTCGAGTGATCAAAAGGGTCCAGTGAGTGGAGAGGTTGGTTGGGGGTCATGGCGATTTAGAGCTAGCCAGGCCATCGAGCTAGCCAGGCCATCGGTAGCAAGCTAGCATAGGATGGAGGTCTGTTGTTAGCCACCTCTTGCGTTCCGTCAGTAGATTAGTGGGGTTCCGTGTGGTAGAGGGGATTAATCCAAATCACACACAAAAAAAATAATACATATAGTTATAGAGGCCCAAGAAGAAACATAATAATAATAAAAATAAATAAATTGTCCGATTGTCTATTCTGAGAGCAGCCGGTAAGACAGCTAACGGTTAGCAGGCCGCAGATGGGCGTTCAGGTAACGTCGCGACGGAGGAGCCAGCCGGATCTCCTTCAGGTAGATAACGTCGGCAGTCCATTTGTGAAGGCCCGGTGGGGCTCCGCGTAGGCAGTAAAACGGGTCCGGATAGGTGACTGCAGCCCAGGAGTGATTGATGGAACTCAGGAGTGATTGACGGAGCTGACTAGCTCCGGAGTAATTGATGTTTGCTCCGGAATCGACGAAAGCCGATAGTCACACGGATAGCAGCTAGCTAGCTGTGAGATCCGGGTATGAATGTCCAGAGAGCAGTT
Source organism: Oncorhynchus keta (assembly GCF_023373465.1). Lineage (NCBI taxonomy): Eukaryota > Metazoa > Chordata > Actinopteri > Salmoniformes > Salmonidae > Oncorhynchus > Oncorhynchus keta. Next base: position 25,106,922 of record NC_068448.1, read on the forward strand.
GAAATCCAGGGACATGGAGAGAAAAATTGGTCCGGTATGTTCCGTTCCGAGCCGCGCTGCGCCGTACAAAACTGGCAATAGATTTTCGAGCTAAAGGATAGCTGATGACCACAAACCGTGGTTAGCTGAATACTAACGATTTGCCAGTAAAGAAGCTAACTAGCTTCTGAACTAGCTTCTGATTAGCATCTGGATTAGCTTCTGGGCTAGCTTCTGGCTAGCTCCTGGCTAGCTTCTGGCTAGCTTCTTGGAGGATTGCAGATTTGAGGTAAATAATACTTATTTCTAAATATAAATGGATGATTCTGTGCTTACAACTTTCTGGCAACAGTTTGGGGAAGGCCCTTTCCTGTTTCAGCATGACAATGCCCCCGTGCACAAAGCGAGATCCATACAGAAATGGTTTGTTGAGATCAGTGTGGAAGAACTTAACTGGCCTGCACAGAGCCTTGACCTCAACCCCATCGAACACCTTTGGGATGAATTGGAACGCCGACTGTCAGGCCTAATCGCTTGGCATGTAGTGTATACTACCAGTAATCCTCTAGTGTGTACAGTTTCAGAATGAACTGAAAAGCAACACAGGGACCGTATATTTGAACAGCTATCCTAATATCTCAATTTCCACACTTCTTAACCCACAAGCATGAGATCTACGCGTCAAATGTTATGATAGCAAAGGCTGTAATTCTAGCTCAGCATATTCAACCCATTGGCCCATGCTTTGCCAGGGTTTAAGGTGTTTGTTTCAGGAACACCATATCAACACCACTACAGTATTGCATCTACTGCCCCACTTGCGCAGATTTTGAATGCAGTTGAAACCTACACTGGTTAAATTGTAGAACTGGTTAAAAAACAAACATTTTTTTACCCTTTTACAGAAAATGTTAGGTTTGTATTTGATTAAAGTGTACTTTGAATTAGGTAATAAAAATTAAGGAGAAAAAAAATGACGAGTCAATGCATTCGTTAACAGTAGACCAATAATCACAGTTATTGATACAGAAATGAAAACTAATGATTGGCAAAGAGATTAAATTCAAATGAAAAAATAAAACCAAATCACGATCATACATTTTATTTCAGGCCACACTCCTCCTGTCCTTAGTATAAACCAAAGTCAATAACAACTCAGTGTGTAGAAACCAGGGCAGGATCAACAGCCTTGTACTGTACTGCACTACCTTCTACCTTCTATGATTATAAATAGAATTATTAACCCCAGTCAATCCTAGAGAGGAAGGCAGCTCATGGCCAACTACACTGATACTGATGGTTTTAATGGGCCTGGAGGAGTCTATACAGATGTGCTGCTATTGAAGAGAGAGAAGCACAGACTGTCAGAAATCAGCTCTCTACTCTGTCCTCACCTTAGATTAGCCTTTCAAATGGGCAGTTTTTTATTTTCATTTTTACATTAAATTCAAAAGCAAACCTTATAACCTGAAGGAAAAGAGCAAAGACAAACACAGTCAAATAAATGAAAGAATTATAATAGCAATGGGGAAAAATGACATTGTGATTTGGTCCTGCAGTAATACTAATAAAAATGGAGGGAAATAACGGTCCAGAGGCTTTGAACGCTCCCTGCTAAAAAAACAGGGTTGTGTCTGACAGACTAGAGTCACAAGAAGCCCTGGGCTGTGGAAATATCTCTGACCAATTGGCAGGCAGAGGCCTCTGGCTGCTGTTTCATCCGCTATCTTAATTCTATTCTCTAAAATGTGTAGGAAATGTACTGCTTCATTTAATATTTGACACAAAAGAGCAGTTGGCTGCACCTGTCTTTTCTCTCTCTCCTTTCCACGCAGCATCTCTATCCTCTCTCTCAGGTCTGAGATTTAAAGCCTATGAGAAATGTAAAGCATTGTGTGTGTGTGTGTGTGTGTGTGTGTGTGTGTGTGCGTGCGTGCGTGCGTGCGTGTGTGCGTGCGGTGTGCATGGGTGCGTCTCTGACACCTTACCTTCACAGTGCTTGCCATCCCCCTTGTAGCCCGACTTGCAGATGCATTTGTATGACTTGAGTGTATTCTGGCAGATGGCATCGGTGCTGCAGTTGTCAATTTGCTCTGCACACTCATCCACATCTGACAGACAGGGAGAGATGGAGGGAACAGTGAGGTCTAAGGACAATAACAACTAACAATGTTTACTACCCCCAGGTGGCTAATGTACAGTAGGGGAGGAGGGTCAATCATCCATCTGACAAGATATTCACCATATAGGATGTTCACTGTGGATACACAACCTCTGTAAAGTACCTGGTCAGACAGACAGACCACCACAAGAATACAAGCAGTCACACTTGATAAAGACAAAACAACTCAGTTCAGTAAACCCTGCTACACTGTGGTATGTTTGACAGCTTAATAGTTCTCCGAAACCATGGTACAAATAAACAGCTCATTCAGGCGTTTTTGAAGAACCGATTGCTTCATAACAATAAATAAGTAGTTGAGTAATTATTATAATGCGTAAATAAACAGTCTATCATTGATTGACCTGTGATGAACCTCTGTTTGACTGGCTGCTGACTTGGACAATCTGTTCCTCTGATACATGGGTCAGGAAATTGAGTAAGAAGCCAATGCTTTCATTGGGAGGATAGGATAGATAGCCCTCTGCCATGGTAATGGACCAGAGTTAGAGGGAACAGTTAAGTATAGAAATATATAATCAGGCATGTGATCAGGAAATAATATAAACTCAGGACAAATAGGATATTAGTTTGAGATCACTTTAAATACTTTATGAATAGAGGAGGATGTAAAAATCCCAACACTTGATCATATATTGTCATAAAAGATCACGCACATAGATATGGGAAATGATGGGTTTAATTAAAAGAGGTAACTGGGGAGTGAAGTGGGGCGGAGTGGGCCCTATGGTGCCCTCCTCCCTAATCCCACCTGATCCCGGTTAGAGAGCCCAGGTGTTTGGGATTACCCCCCCGTTCGCAGGGTGGAAAAGCTTAACAAAGTTTACACAGCTTCCAATATCGACCCTTATCACAAATCTTCTCTCTGCTGGGGCCCCGAGGACTGATCCCAGGGGAACACTGGCTGAAATCTGAGCCCCGTTAGCTTAGCATCTACCCTGGGAGCCATAGACCATCAGTTCCATTGGCATGACCACAGAGGACAATGACATTAGAAAACACATGCTGTTCTCCTCAGGGATAGAAACAGGCTGGATCTTTTCTACTCACTGATCATCCTTAAAGATGAATAGGACGACCACCATTTGGAAAGGTTCTGTGATAGTCAAGCAACATTCCACATAAAAACAGATTCATCTTTTAGTCAGGTGTAAGGATTCTAAGGCTCTATGGTGATTAATATTAATCAGCAACAAAAACTAAAGAATCTCACAATTCCACTTTACATTAATGCTCCTATCCGGGTCATCAATTCAACTAGATCATTAACTGTCTGGAGAAGGTGCACTTGGTTTTACTGCTAAATAATGCTTTGTTTTTATTAACACATTGTTCTAAAAATATATATTGTTACATCTCAGACAAGATGCAATAGAACACTTTTCACAACAAGAAAAACTGTGGTATAATTTGTGTTCAAAAATCAACCATTTAGGGTTTGAGGCAACACACCTTGGAATTAATTAATATGCTGTATGAAAAGAGTGTCAGGCTATCTGTCAAAATATATCCTAATTGTGCATGCAGTCAGGCTTTAAAGTGATTCAGATGTAAGACTATTAGTGTAGCTCCAAGATGTGAATCTTTTTTTGAAGTAGCATGCTTGATATGCAACTCTGAGCTGTTGACAATATAATATCCTGTATTACATAAACCACGAGTGAACTGTACGTATTTCCTAACAGACATACTAAATCAATAAAAAACTTAAAACAGACTTCATAAACCCATTATAAGGTCAATGTAGATGCTTCAGAAATCATGTATTAGCTAATGCAGTGCAGTTCCATTATGATCTATATGACCTGACTGTTCTCAACTTTCTATTTCTTCTGGTATCACCAATCTTGCAGAGATCAACCTCCTCAATCAGCAAACCTCCTGTATCAGCAGACCCAACCATCAGGAGCAACCACTTCACTCAAAACGCACAAGAGTGTGTGGGAAACTCGTTTCTAAGCAAAGCCTACACAAACTCATCTGTTGTCTAGACTGTCTGAAGCTAAACTCAACATTTCAACCAGCACTGCCATACTGATATTATATTTCCACAAATCTGGACAACATTCAATTACACTGAACCTCCCTCCCCTTCACACTTAAGAATAGAGCAGAGCCAAGCTCAGTGTTTGCTGTGCAAGGCCAAGGCTCTCCAACCTCAACATTTGTTCAATGCTCATAATATTATTCTACAATTAGATAGCATTGTATAGGAATGAGCTTCCAGTTTGATCCACCTCTATAACGGATACATTTCTGCCATGGAACAAGCACAACTCTGCTAGTGCTGTGTTCTTGCCAAATGAGCAACACAGCAATTTGTATCCCCCTAATTAGCTAAACGAGAGTGAGGGACGTGGGTAATTATGCCAACACTTTGTGAGCTCATGAGCTGTCAGGATAAAGCAGGGAAGAGAGGAATATATATCTTTTTATTCTACTTGAGTTCATATCTTGTTTACAAAAACGGCCATTTTGTAAATGACTCACAAATAATGGCAGTTAGTCACTCAAACTCCAGGAGTAATTCAATAAAGTGGTACTTTGAGCAAAATAGAATCTTAGCCATAAAAAAAGAAAAGAACAGGTCAGATAGGTTTACATTTGACATTTTAGTAATTTAGCAGACGCTGTTATCCAGAGTGACTTACAATTAGTGCATTCATCTTAAGATTGCCAAATGAGACAACAACACATCACAATCGTATCAAGTACATTTTCCCTCAACAAAGTATTTATCAGCAAAGTCAGTGTTAGTGGGAAAGAGAAGCGCCTTTTTTTTATTTTTTCAGGGGGGTTCAGGTAGGGTTTCAGACTTTTTTGAAAGATGGGCAAGGACTCGGGCAGGTGCAGGTGCTCGGGTTGGGAAGTAGGGTTTGAGCATAGCCTGAAGGTAAAGAGGGGTAGTTCTCCTTGCTGCTCCGTAGGAAAGCACAAGGGTCTTGAAAATGATGCAAACCTCGACTGAAAGTCAGTGGAGTGTGCGGAGGAGCAGGGTGGCATGGGGGAACAAGGTTGAACACCAGGCGGGCTGTGGCCAACAGAGAGTTGCAGTAGTCTAGACGGGAGATTTCAAGTGCCTGGATTAGGACCTGTGCCACTTCCTGTCTCAGTAAAGGTTGTACTCTACAGATGTTTTAGAGCATGAACTTGCAGGCGGGCCATTCTCAGGAGGAAGAGCAGCTCCGTTTTGTCGAGGTTGAGCTTGAGGTGGTGGGCCGACATCCAAGCTGAGATGTCTGCCAGGCACGCAGAGATGCGTGTCGCCACCTAGGTGTCAGAAGGGCGGAAGGAGAAAAGTAGTTGAGTGTCATCTGTATAGCAATGATAGGAGAAACCATGTGAGGATATGACAGAGCCGAGTGATTTGGTGTAAAGAGAAAACAGGAGAGGGCCTAGATCCGAGCCCTAGGGGACACCAGTAGTGAGAGCATGCGGTGCAGACACAGATCCTCTCCACGCCACCTGGTAGGAGCAACCTGCCAGGTAGGATGCGTTCTTCATTTTACCTGTCAAATTATTATGAAGCTTATGGTAGTGCCCAGTCACCTGTCACGTGGTGTTTGTTTAAAAGCACATTGCGACGTGAGACTGCAGCCTTGTTGTGCAGCATGCGCCAGATGATCTAGTTACAGTATGGAATTCACAACTAAATGTTTGCCAGCTAGATATCTTATAACTATTAAGTTAACTGTCTAAAATGTGCTAAATGCTCTGCAGTTGTGCATTTGCTTTGTTAATTCAGTAGCTAGTTAGCTATCTTCCAAAATCAAGCATTCGCTTGGTAACAGCAGAGAAAACACTCCTGGATCAAGAGTCTAGCTGGCTAATATTTGTTTTGTGTGAGTAGCATTTTTGAGTTACTTGTATACATGTATAGTTTAAGTCAGAAACTATACAAAATGTTTGCAATAAGATTGTTAGCATTTAGTTAACATTCTCTATGGGATTTTACATGTACTTGTTAGCATTGCTAACCTTCGGATTAGAGAGTATCGGTGGGGTTTGAAAACAGCGCCCCTTGTGTTCAGTATTACGGAATATCCCGCTATGGCACAAGGTCGGTATGAAGGTATGATAATCTGGATACTGCCCAAACCTAGTAGGGAGGAGGATCTGACGTTTCACAGTGTTGAAGGCAGGGTATAGATCTAGAAGGATGAGAGCAGAGGAGAGAGAGTCAGCTTTGGCAGACCAGAGAGCCTCTGAGACAAAGGAGAGCAGTCTCACTTCTTGAGGAGGGGAGCGACTCTGACCATCTTGAAGTCAGATGGGACGCAGCCAGTGGTCAGGGCTGAGTTGATGAGGGAAGTGAGGAATGGGAGAAGGTCTCCAGAGATGGTGTGGAGAAGTGAGGCAGGAATGGGGTCAAGAGGGTAGGTTGTTGCACGGCCGGACATGACTAGTTGCAGGATTTCATCTGGAGAGGGGAGAAAGAGGTCAAGGCGTAGGGTAGTTCTGTGTGAGTGGGACCAGTGGACCCTGTAGGCTGAGTGAATGAGGAGTTGGTTGTTTAAATAAAAATGCAACCACCTAGGGAATTGGGTACATTCCCTTCAACACATGCACAACAAAAGCTGAAAGAAGTTATTCGAAATCCAAAAGGCCTTTTTCCCTGTGAAAATAAACATGTCAGAATCAATAGGTCCTACGGTTCAGTCCCGAGGACAACCCTCTGAACACTTCAGAAACAAATTTGCCGAATGCATTCAGTAACGCTGCCCTCCAAATTGACTCATGCTACAGATGAAAAGCTTTGCTTTTTCAGGTCGTCTGTGTATGTAGATTTTTTTTTCTTTGGTGCTGATGTATCAAAGTTGTTGGGAACAAGTTAAGGCAGCAGATGTTGAAGTCAGTGATTTGAGACAAGGATGAATAAACAAAGTCAAAACAACCAAAGGAAAGAACAAAATAAATGTAAATTGGGAAATGGTCAGCTGTTTACCCAATTCCCTCATGAAAATAAATGTGTGAAATGTTGTATTGTTGCTGTAGTTTTGTTTTCATGTGGAAATTCAGTTTTAAGTTTAGAAGCCCAGAAATACATACTTTATGTAAGTAAGTTGACCTTTCTGCTCAAAGCTTGAACCTACGGTTGGATCCCTAGGAAGACAAGTAGGCCAATGCACTTTCTCTGAGTAGAATCCCTATAATGAGGCACATCATTCAAAGTCTAGTCTCTCCCCTTCATAGCTGGGCCGGGGTAGCTGGGTGCTCTTAATACCGCATGAAGTGAAAAAGAGTGCATGTCATGCACTAAGCCCTGGTTTAACAACCCAAATCCAGGAAAGCTGCTGTGTCTCCAGGCTTTTCCTATCGTCAGCCTGTAAATCAGTCACTGTGACTACGCATGCTCTAGTCTTGACTGAACAACATTTCTCCTAGACTAGAGAGCAGAAGGGGAGATAGCTAATTAATTGAATCAAGTTGATTATTGCCTTGGTTTAACAAAGATCTTCAGACAAATGTGGTTCCATCCTCAGCATCATAGTACTCAGACATAGAGTAAGTCAAGGAGTTTGTTCTGATATTTCGAGAAGAACAACCACACAACTCTCTGAGTCCGCCGATGTGCAGCCACGTCCAATACACTCCCCACATGTGAGCCAGAGAGAGCTTCTAGGCCAGGGCTGTGGAGGTGAGACGTTGTCAGAGGTGCTTTCCCACTCTGATTAATGGGCAGGGATAAGAGGTGTATTTAGCTGGGCCGGTCAGCTAAAAGGAAAGGGGTGTGTGAGTGGGAACAGGGCTGAGGGGAGAGGGGAGAAAGTGTGTGGGAAATTTGCCAAACTCAAGGTGTACAGTTAAAACACAGGGTAATGTGTACTTTGTGTGTTGAGACCCTGACTGTTTGCTCGAGCAACAAGGACCGCCCCTGCCCTGTCCAGGGCCAACCCCCTTCTTCCTCCTACCACAGAAATAGACTGAATAATGCTGGGACACCCTATAGGGTAGACCCTTGGCAGAATAGAACGGCATGCTAGGACTAATGTAACGACTGTCTTCGGGTGAAAGAGAGGAGGACCAAAATGCAACGTGATGATAATCCATATTTTAATGGGATACTTAAACAACGAACAAAACAATAAACCGACAAAAATCAACGAAGACGAAACAGTCCAGTAACGTGAACACTAACACATAGGAACACTGGTAACAGGAACAATCACCCACAAAATACCCAAAGAATATGGCTGCCTAAATATGGTTCCCAATCAGAGATAACGATAGACAGCTGTCTCTAATTGAGAACCAATCTAGGCAACCATAGACTTTTAAAAAAAACAGATAGGAAACACCCCCATAAACATACAAAACCCCTAGACAAGACAAAAACACACACAGTAATAATAGAAACAATAAACAGGATGGCCAGTCCATCATCACTCTTAAATCGTTTTTTAATAATACCAATGGCAGGACTGATGGGGCTTGCGACTCAACACCATCTGTATATCAACACACCTTCTGATCTGCACACCTGATCTGCACCGACTAGGTCAGGAGACTGGTGGTCTAAAAAAGGGTTTGATGAAATGCAGACGTCTACATTAGTGCACTTTTTAAAATCCTCCCCCGCCCCCGCCCCTGCCCCCACCCAAATCCCCTCCAGCTCATGAAGGGATGCACTGTTTGACGTCCGGCAAAGCTTTTAAAAGCTGTGAATAAAAATATAAACTGCTTGCATTTGGGGCTGTTTCACCCATCCTTCACACACTCTTAAATGTTTAGGAATCATGACCACTGACTTGATCCTGATCTTCTAAAAACAATGGCACCAACTTCAAACCTCTTCCCAGCTGGGTCCACCAACCATGCAGCGAAAGAGTCTACCGTAGATGGATCTCACCGTACGGTAATAAGAAAAAGGAACAAAACGGAACACGATGGAAGAAAACAAACTGTTAATAGTGTACTGTAAATAAGAGCTGTAGCAGCACTGTAAATTGATTATCCTGGTCTAATTTGAAACAGCACGGCAGGTGTTCATATCTAGCCAGGAGTAGCTAACATTCTACTGACACTATAAATGAGACTGGGTAGGAAGCTCACAGGGTAGAATGTTGACACGTCATTGGGGTCAACATTCTACCCTGTTGTGAGACGTTGTGAGATGTTGGGCAGCTCAAGCTCATGTTATACTAGAACAGTATAGCTCTTTGGCTCATAAGACCTGGGAGTGCATTAATGTGTGCCTTTCTCTACCAGAAAACAAAGAGAAGAACAAAGTTCTCTCTACCGGAGAACAAAGATCACTGGGCACAGATGTCTATTCCATGTTGATTCAACGTAATTTAATTGAAATGAAACAATGTTGATTCAACCAGTGTGCCCAGTGGGAATGTCCTTGCTCACCATCTGTTGCTTGGAGACCATCGTGCCTGGAGATGCTTTGAGTGAACATTCTATTTTTACAGCTTTGAATGAGCAGCTACCCTACAGCTACCCTACAACTTCAGCTCAACCTTTCTGAATGGCGGTCAATGCTCTGTGGCTTTCATGGGCTGCATCCGGTGTTTGGGGTGCCATGCTGTGCTGTGTCCATATAATTAGGATGAATGGCTGTGACGTGTGGCCACACTTGACTCATAGACCCTCCTATACCGTGGCAAAATCTATTACAGTAATGAAGGACGCCACTATATATACCTTATAGTACTGTTATATACCTTAAACTAAATACCTTATAGTGCTGTTATATACATTATAGTGCTGTTATATAACTTATACCATATATCTTATATTGTTCCTATATACAGATCATCCAGAAAGTATTCTGACCCCTTCCCTTTTTCCACATGTTGTTACGTTACAGCCTTATTATAAAATGGATTCAATAAATAAAAAATACTACACACCAATCTACACACAATACCCCATAATGAAAAAGCAAAAACAGGTTTTTAGAAATGTTTGGAAATGTATTAAAGTTAAACAACAGAAATACCTTATTTACATAAGACTCAAAATGTATTTCAGGTGCATCCTGTTTCCATTGATCATCCTTGAGATGTTTCTACAACTTGACTGGAGTCCACCTGTGGTAAATTCAATTGATTGGACATGATTTGGAAAGGCACACACCTGTCTATATAAGGTCTCAGTTGACAGTGCATGTCAGAGCAAAAACCAAGCCATGAGATCGAAGGAATATCCTTAGAACACAGTGGCCTCCATCAGTCTTAGATGGAAGGAGTTTGGAACCATCAAGACTGTTCCTAGAGCTGGCCACCCAGCCAAACTGAGCATTCGTGAGGAGAAGGGCCTTTGTCAGGGAGGTGACAAAGGACCAAATGGTCACTTTGACAGAGTTCCTCTGTGGAGATGGGAGAACCTTCCAGAAGGACAACAGTCTCTGCGACACTCCACCAATCAGGCCTTTATGGTAGAGTGGCCAGACGGAAGCCAATTCTCAGTAAAAGGCACATGGTAGCCCGCTTGGAATCTCAGACCATGAGAAACAAGATTCTCTGGTTTGATGAATCCAAGATTGAACTTTTTGGCCTGAATGCCAAGTGTCAAGTGTCTGGAGGAAACCTGGCAACATCCCTACGGTGAAGCATGGTGATGGCAGCATCATGCTGAGGGGATGTTTTTCAGCGGCAGGGACTGGGAGACTAGTCGGGATTGAGGGAAAGATGAATGGAGCAAAGTACAGAAAGATGCTTGATGAAAACCTACTCTGGAGTTCTCAGGATCTCAGACTGGGGTTCACCTTCCAACAGGACGACAACCCTAAGCACACAGCCAAGACAATGCAGGAGTGGCTTCGGGACATGTCTCTGAATATCCTTGAGTAGACCAGCCAGAGCCCAGACTTGAACCTGATTTAACATCTCCCCGGAGAGACCTGAAAATAGCTGTGCACCGATGCTCCCCATCCAACCTGACAGAGCTTGAGAGGATCTGCAGAGCAGAATAGGAGAAACTCCCCAAATACAAGTGAACCCAAGAAGACTCAAGGCTGCCAAAGGTGCTTCAACAAAGTACTTAGTAAAGGGCCGGAATATTTACGTAAATGAAATATTTCCGTTTTTTTTTTACATATACATTTTAAAAAATTTAAACAAAACTGTTTTTGCTTTGTTATTATGGGGGATTGTGCGTAAATTGTTTAGAGTATGGGCCTGAGTCATACCTGTCAATGCAACAGAATCCTACTCTGATGCCTTCTGCCTACAACAAAATCTCTTGAAAAGTCTCTTGACTGGGAATACAGATCTGCATCAGTTGGTCACAGATACCTTAAAAAAAAGTAGGGGCATGCATCAGAAAACTAGTCAGCATCTGGTGTGACCATCATTTGCCTCAGGCAAACATCTTCTTCGCATAGAGTTGATCAGGCTGTTGATTGTGGACTGTGGAATGTTGTCCCACTCCTCTTCAATGGCTGTGCAAAGTTGCTGGATATTGGCAGGAACTGGAACACACTATCGTGCACATTGATCCAGAGCATCCCAAACATGCTCAATGGGTGACATGTCTGGTGAGAATGCTGGCTATGGAAGAACTGTGTCATTTTCAGCTTCCAGGAATTGTGTGCAGATCCTTGCGACATGGGGCCGTGCATTATCATGCTGAAACATGAGGTGATGGCGGCTGATGAATGGCATGACAATGGGTCTCAGGATCTCATCATGGTATCTCTGTGCATTCAAATTGTCATCGATAAAATGCAATTGTGTTCATTGTCCGTAGCTTATCTCTGCCCATACAATAAACCCACCGCCACCATGGGGCACTCTGTTCACAACGTTGACATCAGTAAACTGTTCGCCACACGACGCCATACAAGTTGTCTGCCATCTGTCCGGTGCAGTTGAAATTGGGATTCTTCCGTGAAGTGCATTTTCCCGTTGAAGTCGGTTATGACGCTGAACTGCTATCAGGTCAATGACCCTGGTAAGGACGACAAGCACGCAGAGACGGTTTTTGACAGTTTGTGCAGAAATTCCTCGGTTGTGCAAACCCTCAGTTTCATCAGCTGTCCGGGTGGCTGGTCTCAGATGATCGCTCAGGTGAAGATGTAGAGGTCCTGGACTGGCGTGGTTACATGTGGTCTGTGGTTGTAAGGCCAGTTGGATGTACTGCCAAATTCTCTAAAACGATGTTGGAGGCAGCTTATGGTAGAGAAATGAACATTCAATTCTCTGTCAACAGCTCTGTTGGACATTCCTGTAGTCAGCATGCCAATTGCATGCTCCTTCCACTTGAGACATCTGTGGCATTGTGTTGTGTGACAAAACTGCACATTTTAGAGTGGCCTTTTAATGTCCCCAGCACAAGTTGCACCTGTGTAATGATCATAGTGTTTAATCTGTTTCTTTATATGCCACACCTGTCAGGTGGATGGATTATCTTGGCAAAGGAGAAATGCTCAACAGGGATATAAACAAATATGTGCACAAGATTTGAGAGAAATAACCTTATTGTGCATTTGGAAAATCTCTGGGATCGTTCATTTCAGCTCATGAAACATGGGATCAACATTAGAGAAAGGGAAGGGAAAGGGGGATACCTAGTCAGTTGTACAACTGAATGCCTTCAGCTGAACTGTGTCTGCCGCATTTAACCCAACCCCTCTGAATAAGAGAGGTGCGGGGGCTGCCTTAATTGACATCCATGTCTTCGGCGCCCGGAAAACAGTACATGTTGCATTTATATTTTTGTACCTTATAGTGCTGTTATATGCCTTACAGTGTTGTTATATATTTTATAGTGCTGTTATATACCTTATAGTCCTGTTATACAGTGGGGAGAAAAAGTATTTGATACACTGCCAATTTTGCAGGTTTCCCTACTTACAAAGCATGTAGAGGTCTGTAATTTTTGTCATAGGTACACTTCAACTGTGAGAGAAGGAATCTAAAACAAAAATCCAGAAAATCACATTGTATGATTTTTTAAGTCATTCATTTGCATTGAATACCCATGGTATACGGTCTGATATACCACGGCTTTCAGCCAATCAACAATCAGGGCTTGAATCACCCAGTTTATAATGTGCCTTATAGTGCAATTATATACCCTATAAATACCCTACATTAAACATCTCCAATCCAAAATTGTATCTATAATTGGCTTCCTATATCGCAACAAAGCATCCTTCACTCATGCTGCCAAACATAACCCTCGTAAAACTGACTATCCTACCGATCCTTGACTTCGGCGATGTCATTTACGAAATATCCTCCAACACTCCACTCAGCAAATTGGATGTAGTCTATCACAATGACATCCGTCTTGTCACCAAAGCCCCATATACTACCCACCACTGCGACCTGTATGCTCTCATTGGCTGGCCCTCGCTACATATTCGTCGCCAAACCCACTGGCTCCAGGTCATCTGTAAGTCTTTGCTAGGTAAAGCTCCGCCTTATCTCAGGTCACTGGTCACCATAGCAGCACCCACCCGTAACACGCACTCCAGCAGGTATATTTCACTGGTCATCCCCAAAGCCAACTCCTCCTTTGGCCGCCTATCCTTCCAGTTCTCTGCTGCCAATGACTGGAACAAATTGCAAAAATCACTGAAGCTGGAGACTTTATAACGCCCTCTCTAGCTTTAAGCATCAGCTGTCAGAACTGCTTACAGATCATTGCACCTGTACACAGTCCATCTGTAAATAGCCCACCCAACTACCTCATCCCTTATCTCTCTACTTGCACATTCATCTTCTTTACATCTATCACTCCAGTCTAATTGCTATATTGTAATTATTTTGCCACTTTGTCCTATTTATTTCCTTACCTCCCTAATCTTACTACATTTGCACACACTGTACATAGATTTCTATATTGTGTTATTGACTGTACGTTTGTTTATCCCATGTGTAACTCTGTGTTGTTTCTGTCGCACTGCTTTGCTTTATCTTGGCCAGGTCGCAGTTGTAAATGAGAACTTGTTCACAACTGGCCTACCTGGTTAAATATAAAAAATAAATATACCTTATAGTGCTGCTATATAACTTGCATTATATATCTAAATGTGTTGTTATATACAGTACCAGTCAAACGTTTGGACACACCTACTCATTCAAGGGTTTTTCTTTGTTTTTAAAAAACTATTTTCTACATTAAAGACATTAAAACTACGAAAAAACACATGGAATCATGTACTAACCAAAAATATACTTTAGATTTTAGATTCTTCAAAGTAGCCTCCCTTTGCCTTGATGACAGCTTTGCACACTCTTGGCATTCTCTCAACGAGCTTCACCTAGAACACTTTCCAAAAATCTTGAAGGAGTTCCCACATATGCTGAGCACTTGTTGGCTGCTATTCCTTCACTCTGTGGTCCAACTCATCCCAAACCATCTCAATTGGGTTGAGGTTGGGTGATTGTGCAGGACAGGTCATCTGATGCAGCACTCCATCACTCTCCTTCTTGATGAAACAGCCCTTACACAACCTGGAGGTGTGCTGGGTCATTGTCCTGTTGAAAAACAAATGATAGTCCAACTAAGCGCAAACCAGATGCTGTAGAAGCCATGCTGGTTAAGTATGCCTTGAATTCTAAATGAATCGCAGACAGTGTCACCAGCAAAGCACCCCCACACCATCACACCTCCTCCTCCATGCTTCATGGTGTGAACCACACATGCAGAGATCATCCGCTCACCTACTCTGCGTCTCACAAAGACACGGTGGTTGGAACTAAAAATCTAAAATGTTGACTAATCAGACCAAAGATTTCCACCGGTGTAATGTCCATTGCTCGTGTTTCTTGGCCCAAGCAAGTCTCTTATTCTTATTGGTGTCCTTTAGTAGTTGTTTCTTTGCAGCAATTCGACCATGAAGGCCTGATTCACGCAGTCTCTTCTGAACTGTTGATGTTGAGATGTGTCTGTTACTTGAACAATGTGAAGGATTTACTTGGGCTGCAATACCTAAGGCTGGTAACTCGAATGAACATATCCTCTGCAGCAGAGGTAACCCTGGGTCTTCCGTTCCTGTGGCGTTCCTCACGAGAGCCAGTTTCATCATAGCGTTTGATGCTTCTTGCGACTGCATTTGAAGAAACGTACAAAATTCTTACATTTTTCATATGGACTGACCTTCATGTCTTAAAGCAATGATGGACTGTCATTTCTCTTTGCTTATTTGAGCTATTCTTGCCCTAATATGGACTTCTTTTTTTAACCAAATATGGCTATCTTCTGTATACCACCCCTACCTTGTCACAACACAACTGATTGGCTCAAACGTATTAAGAAGGAAAGACATTCCACAAATGAACTTTTAACAAGGTACACCTGTTAATTGAAGTGCATTCTAGGGTACTATCTCATGGAGAATGTCAAGAGTGTGAAAAGCTGTCATCAAGGCAAAGGCTGGCTACTTTAAAGAATCTCAAATATAAAATAGATTTGGATTTGTTAAACACTTTTTTGGTTACTACATGATTCCAAATGTGTTATTTCATAGCTTTGATGTGTTCCCGATTATTCTACAATGTAAGAAAAAGTACAAATGAAGAAAAACCCTTGAATGAGTAGGTGTGTCCAAACTTTTGACTGGTAATGTATGTCACGCCCTGATCTGTTTCACTTGTCTTTGTGCTTGTCTCCAACCCCCTCCAAGTGTCACCCATCTTCCCCATTATCCCCTGTGTATTCATACCTGTGTTCTCTGTTTGTTTGTTGCTAGTTTGTTTTGTTTGTAGAACCTACCTGCGTTTTCCCCCATGCTCCTGTCTTGTCTAAGTTCCTGTCTTCTAGTTTTCCCAGTGTTGACCCTGCCTGCCATCCTGTACCTTTTCCCCACTACTCTGGATTACCGACTTCTGCCTGCCCTGCCGTCCTGTACCTTTGCCCCACTACTATGGATTACCAACCTCTCCCTGACCTGACCCTGAGCCTGCATGCCATCCTGTACCTTTGCCCCTGTAAACATTGTTACTTCGACAGTCTGCATCTGGGTTTTACCTTAAATGTGATAGTATGCCATGACTGTACTTTCAATAATCTGATGACTGTTATTTATCTAATCAACTAACTATGTTTTTTTTTTTTAATTGTTACCCTTTTTTAAATTAATCATGCAGCAATTAACTCATTAGAATTTGGGGTACTACGAGAACGGTTGTTTAAAGAGTTACCATCTCCCCAATTAAACTCTAAAGGTTTTAACCTATCACATCCACAAACAGTCAATTTATTAATCCTAACCTCGTATCATATCATCATTCTGAACAGTCGTAACCTTGCATCAGCAAAATCCAGAGCCTTACATATGATTCAATACTACACAAATTGGTTTAATTAATTATTTACTAGCTAACAAAATGGTAACACAGAATTAACATGTTTCTCTCCTAACCGGGCCTTCTTGGAAAGGGGTTTGTTGGGCCTTTTCACGGCACGCTTGTAAGGCTCTGATTGTCCAAAGGGGTCCCCACCCGTCTTCTACTGTTCTCCTCTACAGACATCTGGGATCCGGTGACTTGCTGTGTAGTCCTGAACAGAACTACGGTGTATTCTACTTTCATTTGCTCTGGAAGATGCTTCTTTGAAGATTGTCTAGCCAGCTGTGTCGATGGTTCTCAGTGGGAGAGTAGCATACTATAGTGATTTGAGAAGGGTAGTAGAATGATCCCACTTAAATGTGCGTTTCTTGATACTTTACTTAGGATAGCTAATCAACTGTACCAGTGATTGTCCGGGAGGTGACTTTATCGTCTCTACCTCGTGTTGAGATTTCAGAGTTCAAACCACTTTAAACGTGAGCTGCAGCTCAACGTCTCTCTGGTCTGATATGTTAATTCTTAACCCATAATTTTAAACAGTTTGTTAGAAAGGGAGGCTCCGTCAGGCTGACACGCTCTCTGACCTCACTCAAGGGTGTGGTTTGTCACTGTGCAAAGTTATGTAAAACTATGATCTCTTATGGCACAATGCATCGGATGGACACTTCACACTTTTCAAGTTACAGTATTTCCTTTATAACATTTTTTTTACATAACAAAATAACACATAATATGACATTAGTGTTCAAACGAAGACACATTCCTCTGGTGAACATTGGAGAGGGAGAGAGCTGAATGTTCTGTCCTTGATTACAACAGGGAGTGAACTGTCAGCCCCCACCAGTTCCCTTCTCCCCCTCTGTGGGTGAGTGCGGGTTTGGTTGAAGCTATTTATTGCAAAGCTGATCTGACCTACTTGGATCCTCACAGGACAGTCATGACATATACCTTATACTGTATAGCTTATATACGCTGTTATATACCTCATAGTGCTGTTATATATCTTATAGTGCTGTAATTAAGCAATGAGGCCCGAGGGGGTGTGGCATATGGCCAATATACCAGGGCTAAGGGATGTTCTTATGCATAACACAACGCGGAGTGCCTGGACACAGCCCTTAGCCGTGGTATATTGGCCATATATCACAAACCCTTGAGGTGCCTTATTGATATTATAAACTGGTTACCAACGTAATTAGAGCAGTAAAAATACATGTTTTGTCATACCTGTGTTATACGGTCTGACATACCATATGCTGTCAGCCAATCAGCTTTCAGGGCTCAAACCACCCAGTTTATAATATACCTTATAGTGCTGTTATATACCTTAAAATGTTGTTATACCTTATACTACATACCTTATAGTGTTGTTATATACATTATAGTGCTGCTATATACCTTACAGTGTTGTTATATACCTTATACTATATACCTTATAGTGTTGTTATATACCTTATAGTGTTGTTATATACCTTACACTATATACCTTATAGTGTTGTTATATAACTTACCGTGTTGTTATATACCTTATACTATATACCTTATAGTGTTGTTATATACCTTATAGTGTTGTTATATAACTTACCGTGTTGTTATATACCTTATACTATATACCTTATAGTGTTGTTATATACCTTATACTATATACCTTATAGTGTTGTTATATACCTTATACTATATACCTTATAGTGTTGTTATATACCTTATACTATATACCTTATAGTGTTGTTATATACTTTATACTATATAACTTACAGTGTTGTTATATACCTTATACTATATACCTTATAGTGTTGTTATATACCTTATACTATATACCTTATAGTGTTGTTATATACCACCTTCCGGAGACACCTGAAACCCCACCTCTTTAGAATACCTAGGATAGGATAAAGTAATCCTTCTCACCCCCCTTAAAAGATTTAGATGCACTATTGTAAAGTGGCTGTTCCACTGGATGTCATAAGGTGAATGCACCAATTTGTAAGTCGCTCTGGATAAGACGTCTGCTAAATGACTTAAATGTAAATGTAAAATATACCTTATACTATATACCTTATAGTGTTGTTATATACCTTATAGTGTTGTTATATACCTTATAGTGTTGTTATATACCTTATACTATATACCTTATAGTGTTGTTATATACCTTATAGTGTTGTTATTTACCTTATACTATAGACCTTATAATGCTGCTATATACCTTATAGTGTTGTTATATACCTTACACTATATACCTTATAGTGAGTACTGTTGCAGTATATACTTTATATAGCTGTTATATACCTTATACTGTAACAGTACTCACTATAAGGTATATAGTATAAGATATATAGCAGCACTAGAAGGTATATAACAACACTATAACATATATAACAGTAATATAAGGTATATACTGTAGCATCACTCACTATACCTTATATTGCTGTTTTATACCTTATAGTGTTGTTATATACCTTATATTGCTGTTATATACCTTATATTTCTGTTATATACCTTATAGTGTCGTTATATACCTTATATTGTTGTTATATACCTTATAATGCTGCTATATACCCAATAGTGTTGTTATATACCTTATAGCGCTGCTGTATACCCAATAGTGTTGTTATATACCTGACAGTGTTGGTATTTACCTTATTTTGCTGTTATATACCTATCTATACAGCCAGCGCTAACTGACATGACACTCTCCCCTGTGCACACAGCAATTAAATTCATTGGCGGCTGCTTTAGCAAGATATAGTACCAACTATAAAGAGGGCAACATAGCAATTACAGCAGAACTGTTAGTCTGATATTTTCTAGCTGCTTCCTGTCAAACTATGAAGTATAAAGGGAATGGCTTTCTGTGTGCGAGTAGAGCATGGCAGTTCTTATCTGACATACACTGTGTGCACATGACATAGACTGACCAGGTGAATCCAGGTGAAAGCTATGATCCCTTATTGATGTCACGCGTTAAATCCACTTCAATCAGTGTAGATGAAGGTGAGGAGACAGGTTAAAGAAGGATAAATGAGACATGGATTGTGTATGTGTGCCATTCAGACAGTGAAAGGGCAAGACAAAAGATTTAAGTGCCTTTCAATGGGGTAGTAGGTGCCGGGCGCACCGGTTTGAGTGTGTCAAGAACTGTAACGTTGCTGGGTTTTTCACGCTTAACAGTTTCCCATGTGTATCAAGAATGGTCCACCACCCAAATGACATCCAGCCAACATGGGCCAGCATCCCTGTGGAACACTTTCAAAACCTTGTAGTCCATGCCTGACGAATTGAAGCTGTTCTGAGGGCAAATGAGGGTGAAACTCAATATTAGGAAGGTATTCCTAATGTTTTGTACACTCAGTATATACAGCTCAAGGAGCTAATGCCATATGAGTGAAATTCTATTAAATTCTATTAGGGCTGTCCCTTGATTGGTTGAAATATTTAAACTTATTTTTCCACATAGAGGCAGTGTTTGAATAAAATCAACTACATATGCACTGAGCTTGTCTGATGCTTTAAGCACACTGCTTCATTAAATAATTAAGACACACAAATGACTCAAGAAAGAGCCCGATGGTCACACTGTGTTAAAAAAAATGACAAACATTCCCTATTCCCTCAACCCTGCTCTCTTTACATGAAACATGTAAGCATCGCATGCATGTAACCAATAGGGCCTGACCAATAGCCTATCATAATTACATCAAAAAATTGGTTATAACAAACTCCGAACAGTTAATGTCTACAGCAAAATGAATGCGGAAGACGTGAAAAAGAAACTCGAAATGGGCGAATGTTTGTTTACTGGTTGCTTGGGAGGGAAAGGGAAGTCAGATCTGTGGAAGACATTTGACATAGTTGTGGAGCAAGCATTCCGTGAGTATTATGTGTGCCAAACAGTTGCTGTTTGATTACAATATTACCATTTGCAACAGTGTAAACAACAGTAAATAAATAAGTCTACCAGAAGCTGTTCATATATTTATTGTTGTGGCTAATTATTCAAAGCTTCCTTTGTTATTTAATTTTAAAACTAAAATGCTTGATTTCATGTCAAAGCATGACTATCTAGTATGCTGTGTGATGGCATGAACGAATTAATGCTTGATTGATTGATTGATACAGTAGCCTATATAGGCCTAAGTTAGTTAGGTTATTAAGACTAAACAGGAGGTGCTCTTAGTCCTACAGCTCGACAGTGGTTATACAAGGATACTATACTCAGCCTACTAATGATAATGACATTAATGATTATTATAATGATGATCACAATAATAATTGTACTAATAACAAGATCAAGAAAAAGGAGGGTATAGGAGCGAGAGCTGTGTGTATCTTATGTGTGACAAACAGGTGCTGTTAGATTACAATGTCATTTTTCTGCATGTTTGGAACAGTGAAACAATGTAAATAAATGATAAGTAATACCAGTCTGTTCTATCGAATTAAACAATGGTAAAGCCTTTATTACAGCATAGCAATGATTCAAAACAGCCGAATCTGTGAAATTACTATATCCGACATTTTGCATTTGCATGAGGCTTGGTGCTCACAGATTCAATCGGCTATTAAACAAACACTCAAACAGGCAACAGAAGCTAGATTCATTATTTCTATAGATATATACGGATGATTTATAAAGCCAGGCACATTTAACACTTGATTATTGATTATAGAGCTACGGCAAGGGCTGTTTCCTCGTCTCTGCTGCTGCTGCCCCTGCCGCATTGTTCTCAATCCCAATACGCTGGTTAACTTTGCTGTTATGCACATAGGGAAAGGTGCCAATTCTACTGGGAACTAAGGGATATGTTTCAGAACCGCGGACAGCGGCCATATCCAACGCGGGAGAAAGCACATTTTTTATGAAATAATATTTGATTTATTAGTGTTGCACCATTAGTTTTTACATAATATAACCATATACAATTTCAGTATCACATGTCTTAGAGTGATGGACACACACCCCCACATGCACTCAGGTCGATGTCTTTACACAAAGCCACACTGAGACACTTTGGACTAACTCCTTGATGAGATCCACAACTGTGCTACGACTGTGCTATCCCCGTGGCCTCCAGAATGGATCAGTCCACTGAGACAGGCGCGACTGCTTGACTAAAGACATCTTGGTAAACCAACAGCCTATCGACTAAGCAATCGACCAGTCGACTAAATGGGGTCAGCCCTAAATTCAATACACTGTTAACAAGTAGAACGCATTCTTCACTATGCTCAAATAGTTCTAAATACATAAAACTGTCATTAGAGACAAACACTACCGTATATGGAATGATTGATAATTATGACGTGTGACTGGCATCCATTACACAACTCTGTTTCACATGAACGGCATTGCAATGTGAGACAGTCCATCTGGCTTCTCCTAATAGAACCATCAACACACTACTAAAGATAAAATAAAAGGGAAATAGAGAAGAAAACTGTCAATTTAAGAGTACATGGAAGATATTGGTTGTCGAACGGGGTAGTGCAACGTCTGGCACAGACTTCGAGCTATAGGGTTTATATACAGTATAAAGTGTTAACATCCTGGGATATCTTTCTACAATTATCCTCAATTTGAGAAGATCACAGCTTTTCTCATGACTCCTCTCATTGAGGACGTATCAGTTTCATTAGTGACGCCACCACTGTCGTTTCAGACCTTAAAGCTTCAGCCAAACTCCATGAACTGCACCAAATAAATTAGATAGTTTTTCATACAAAACATTCCTTGATGTGTTGTGTTTTTCCATTACTAAGCAGAATAAGAGCATTTCCTTTCATATACAGCAGTCCCCAAAGCTGGCGCTAACCTCAAGGAATGTAAACACAAGCAGTCTGTAAACAAGACTCTCTCTGGGCCCCCAACCCCCCCTCCAACAAAACTGACTGACTGACCACCACAAACCAGCCTAATGACGTCCCTCACTGACCCCAAAATTCAAAGAGAGGCGCAGCTGCATTATTAGGCCAGGCCAAAGGGGTCTCAGAAAGAGGTGTAAGGAGGAGGAGGAACGTCGGGGACAATGGCAGCAAGGCTCTCCTCTGTCCTCCACTCCACTCGAACAATGTTGAGCCTAGTTGTGGAGAGAACAGAGAACTAAAGCAGACAATGCCACAGAGCAGACACTCACTCAGTGGATCCCACCATTGCCAATCAGTGAGTCATGGAACAGAAAAATGGGGGGATTAATGATCTGAGAGCAGCCCCAGCTGTCGGCTCCTAACGGGGGACGGACAGGCCGGCCATCCAGTCGCTTGGAAGCTCTCCTCTCCTTGCTGGAGCCATCAGCACTTTGAAGACGGGGTTGTAGAGTGGCTCGGGCCCAGGGCTCAGGGCCTGGGTTCAGTGTACCATGTTCTATATCCTCCCACTAACCGATGGGGACGCTGTCAGCGCCTCCACACAGAGAACAAAGGGCAACAGAGAGAGAGAGAGAGACAGAGAGAGAGACAGAGAGAGACAGAGAGAGACAGAGAGAGAGCTATCATATGTCCCACCACAGCGCAGAGAACAAGTATTACAGGCCTCATTTGAAGCACACTTATTACTTTACAGCCCAATAAATAAATGGGCTTCTAAGAGCTAGGGGTCTCCATTTGGGAGGGTGTGGAGGAACAGCCTGAGTCTGGCCCCATTGTTTGGATTTGTGTGTTGAGTGTGTGTGTTGAATGTAATCATGGCAGTAAATGTTGGTGTTTTCACGTGCTTGTCCATGTATTTATGTAGGAAGGGAGAGAGGGTGAGTGTGTATGTTGGGACAGATTTTCACTGTCCTGTCCATGTAGAAGCTACCTCCTCTGTCAGCATTAAGACCATCCTAATTGAGCATAGGAGCGCTGGAGCACTGGCATTGTGGGGTTGATCTGCTGGGTGCTGATAAAGTGGTTTCTCTGCTCCAGGGGAGAAGAAAAGGTGCCATGACAGAGTTATGAGGCGTGTAAAAAACCTGATTGCTTCCCCTGGGCAGTGGGCAGGTTCTGAATGCCCCATGACAACCCAGACCTGATTGCTTCCCCTGGGCAGTGGGCAGGTTTTGAATGCCCCATGACAACCCAAACCTGCAGACACAATCTCACACATCCAGAACAAGGCTCAGATACCAAGGAAGGAGCACTACTTCAGTCAAACCCCCAAACCGACTCCAGAAGGCTTCTCACAAATTACATCTAAATAACTTATTTCATATAACTTAATACATATTTCTCTTTTGGAGGGAGCCCCAAATCCTGCCGATCAATTCGAACCTGTGTCTGCCAACACTGCGTACTGGCAACCCGTTTTCATTGGCTAAACCAAAGAGTGTTTTCTTAACCTAGAGTGTAACAAACACCTTAGAACAAACAGACTTGTGTTTTTCCTGAGCTCAACACAATAGCACAATGTTACCCCTTCACCCAGGCCAGATGGATACATCTGCTGTGAACGCTTCTGACATGTTCTCTTTAGTAACCAAGAGTGGATCAGTCACAGAGAAAGAATAGTGATCCCATGCAGTATTTCCCTAGTTGTGACACTTTAAATATTTCACACACTGTTGGCAAGGAGAAAGTGTATTGGTTTTACATTCCAGCAGCCAGGATGAAAGTGATAGACTGGCCAGTGGTGGGGCCACAGAACTGGCCTGGGTCATGGCCTGTGCCAGACAGCCCAGCTTTTACACATGGCTGTAAACATGCATACTAACTGGCTTACTGTGTCACGGCCGTCGAAAGAAGTGGACCAAAGTGCAGCGTGGTGAGCGTACATTTTCCTTTTATTTAAAAGGTCGCCAACAACCATGAAGACACAACCGTGAAGCTTACAGGGCTATAGCGCCACTAACAAAAGTCAACTTCCCACAATGACAAAAGGGGGGGAAAAAAGGCTGCCTAAGTATGATTCCCAATCAGAGACAACGATAGACAGCTGTCCCTGATTGAGAACCATACCCGGCCAAAACATAGAAATACAAAAACATAGAAAACAGTACATAGAATGCCCACCCAAATCACACCCTGACCAAACCAAATAGAGACATAAAAAGGCTCTCTAAGGTCAGAGCGTGACAGACTGTGTTGTTTTCTACCATGCTTTGCCTACACTATGCCCCTCCAGAACCTCTGTCAAAGAGAAACTTAGAAACAATAGCATCATAGACAATAAAGATCATGGCAGTCCCACTCATTAGGCAGGATTATGCGGCAGATTAACGAGGGCGGCATTTTCTGAGCTAAACTGACCAAGACACACCTCCAACAACCACACATAAAACCTCACATAATTCTGCCCAAAAACAATGGCAATTTCTCTCAACCAGTGGCATATGGGCTTTTTAGGTGAGCGTTGATGCCGCCCTGTGATAAGCAATGCCCACTTTGTCAAAGACAAATATTTTGATTGTCCGTTCCCAGCACGCCTTTCCAGGGTGCTGTTGGAGAGACACATTGCTGTGATGTCCACCAACGTTTAGTCCAAAAATGATCTAACATAAATGATGTAGCAGATACTGTGTAGGATATGGTATAAAGAGTATGTGGCTTTTTCTGTAGCCTATTCTGTAGGAGATAAAATGTATGACAATTATTTGGTTTTATTTTCTTATTTTTTTATTGCAAATAGATTGGGGCTTCTATCAATTGAAATTGTCTGCATCATTTCCAATCCCCAAAATATATTTTTTTATAAATAAATATTATTTTAAATACACAGTTGAAGTCGGAAGTTTACACACACCTTAGCCTGACTCAGTTACACTAGCTCTGTCAGGAGGAATGGGCCACATGGATAAGCATTCATAAAATTCCATTGAGGCTGACATGGGTGCTACACCCTAATAAGCACAAGCTAATGTCTTTTGGACATCTTATTTTGGTCCTGTACGGACGTCTTTTTTTGTTGTTTTACAAATGGTAGGCTTACCAAATAGACGGGCATTCCTAAAATTCTATTTCAGGGAACACTGTAGGCTACACCTCAGTAAGCTTGGACCGACGCTAACGTCTTTTTTTTGGTGCACATTGGTTTTTTAGTCCAGTCCGGACCAAATCTTAACCAATCATAGATGTCTATGTTTGGATCAGATTTGGTTCGTTCCAGACTAGAGCTTTGGCGGTCATGAAATTTTGTCAGACGGTTATTATCAAAAGACTGCCGGTCTCAAGGTAATTGACCATAAATTAACATAAACACGTTTAGCATCTCCAAGGTCTCCACACATACAAGCTGCATACAAGCCACTGATGTGTGCCTTTGGAACATATACACTTAAAAACGTATAATAAATACATTTAATATACACCATCACAATAAATACTTGATTTATTTTGTCAGGTCTGAAGAAACATGATATGACAAAAATCTATTTCAGAGGAATAGAATATGAGTTGTTATCTCGCTCTGCTCCATGCCATAGGCTGTAGGCTTGTTAATTTAGCAGACAATGTATGCTTATAAGTCCCGTGCCCTTGTTTTATTTTATCTGATTTTATAGGAAGAAGAACATAATTGAACTTAACTGAATAAAAAATAAAGGATATTTTTTACCATTCTGGAGCGAGTGCACATATGAAATGGTTATGTTGAGCGTAGAAGTGATCATTTGAAACAGGTCAATTTAAAGTTATTTGGCAACTTTGGTTGTGAATGATACAACATTTAGAATGTCTTAGAACTCAAAAAAATATATGGGCTGCATGATGTGACAATAGGCTATTGATGGTTTGAGAAAGTAGCAAAAAGAGCTTGGGCTCTGTTCCTTGCCTCTGGCTGCACAGCTGGCCTCTCATCAAGGGATCATATTTTCACCCATCATACTATTCTCAATTGAATCTTGTCTTTACTAATACAGTAACAGTCAAAAGTTTGGACACACCTATTAATTTCAGAGTTGATCTTTATTTGTACTATTTTCTACATTGTACTCTCTGTTCATCATATATGCATAGTCACTTTAACCATATCTACATATACATACTACCTCAATCAGCCTGACTAACCAGTGTCTGTATGTAGCCTCGCTACTTTTATAGCCTCGCTACTGTATATAACCTCGTTACTGTTATAGCCTTGCTACTTTTATAGCCTCGCTACTGTATATAGCCTCGTTACTGTTATAGCCTTGCTACTTTTATAGCCTCGCTACTGTATATAGCCTCGTTACTGTTATAGCCTTGCTACTTTTATAGCCTCGCTACTGTATATAGCCTCGTTACTGTTATAGCCTTGCTACTGTATGTAGCCTCGCTACTTTTATAGCCTCGCTACTGTATATAGCCTCGTTACTGTTATAGCCTTGCTACTGTATGTAGCCTCGCTACTTTTATAGCCTCGCTACTGTATATAGCCTCGCTACTGTTATAGCCTCATTACTGTATATAGCCTCGCTACTGTATATAGCCTCGTTACTGTTATAGCCTCGCTACTGTATATAGCCTCGCTACTGTATATAGCCTCGTTACTGTTATAGCCTCGCTACTGTATATAGCCTCGCTACTGTATATAGCCTCGCTACTGTATATAGCCTCGTTACTGTTATAGCCTCGCTATTGTATATAGCCTCGCTACTGTATATAGCCTCGTTACTGTTATAGCCTCGCTACTGTTATAGCCTCGCTACTGTATATAGCCTCGCTACTGTATATAGCCTCGCTACTGTTATAGCCTCGCTACTGTATATAGCCTCGCTACTGTATATAGCCTCGTTACTGTTATAGCCTCGCTACTGTATATAGCCTCGTTACTGTTATAGTCTCACTACTGTATAAGCCTCGCTACTGTATATAGCCTCGCTACTGTATATAGCCTCGCTACTGTATATAGCCTCGCTACTGTATATAGCCTCGTTACTGTTATAGCCTCGTTACTGTTATAGCCTCTCTACTGTATATAGCCTCGCTACTGTATATAGCCTCGTTACTGTTATAGCCTCGCTACTGTATATAGCCTCGTTACTGTTATAGCCTCGCTACTGTATATAGCCTCGCTACTGTATATAGCCTCGTTACTGTTATTTTTCACTGTCTTTTTACTGTTGTTTTTATTTCTTTACTTACCTATTGTTCACCTAATACCTTTTTTTACACTATTGGAGCCTGTAAGTAAGCATTTCACTGTAAGGTCTACCTGTTGTATTCAGCACACGTGACAAATAAACTTTGATTTGATTTGATTAGACTAATAGTGAAAACTATGAAAAAACACACATGGAATCATATAGTAACCAAAGATGTGTTAAACAAATCAAAATATATTTTATATTTGAGATTCTTCAAAAGCCACCCTTTGCCTTGATGACAGCTTTGCACACTCTTGGCATTCTCTCCACTAGTTTCATAATGTAGTCATGTGTAATACATTTCAATTAACAGTTGTGCCTTGTTAAAAGGTCATTTGTGGAATTTCTTTCCTTCTAATTTGCATTTGAGTCATTTGTGTTGTGACAAGGTAGGGGTGGTAAAAGACCAGGTCCATATTATGGCAAGAACAGCTCAAATAAGCAAAGATAAATGACAGTCCGTCATTACTTTAAGACATGAAGGTCAGTCAATCAGGAAAATGTCAAGAACTGTCAAAGTTTCTTCAAGTGCAGTCTCAAAAACCATCAAGTGCTATGATGAAACTGTCTCTCATGAGGACCACCACATGAAAGGAAGACCCAGAGTTACCTCTGCTGCAGAGGATACGTTCATCAGAGTGACCAAACATGAGCAATTGACATTAGGCTGGTGGAAATTTGTCCTTTTTTCTGATTAGTCCAAATTTGACATTTTTGGTTCCAATCACCTTGCCTTTGTGAGACCCAGAGTAGGTGAATGGATGATCTCTGCATGTGTAGTTCCCACCGCAAAGCATGGAGGAGGAGGTGTGATGGCGTGAGGGTGCTTTGCTGGTGACACTGTTTGTGATTTATTTAGAATTCAAGGTACACTTAACCAGCGTGGCTACCGCAACATTCTGCAGTGATACGCCATCCCATCTGGTTTGTGCTTAGTGGGAGTACAATTTGTTATTCAACAGTACAATGACCCAACACACCACCAGGATGTGAAAGGACTATTTCACCAAGAAGGAGAGTGATGGAGTGCTGCATCAGATTACCTGGCCTCCAAAATCACCTGAACTCAACCCAATTGAGATGGTTTGGGATGAGATGGACCACACAGTGAAGGAATACCAGCCAACAAATGCTCAGCATATGTGGGAACTCCTTCAAGACTGTTGGAAAAGCATTTAAGGTGAAACTGGTTGAGAGAATGCCAATGATTTGTTTAACTCTTTTTTGGTTACTATATGATTCCATATGTCATTTCATTGTTATGATGTCTTCACTATTATTCTACAATATAGAAAATAGTTTTTAAAAAATAAAGAAAAACCCTTGAATGAGTAGGTGTGTCCAAACTTTTGAATGGTACTGTATGTGAAAGTTTTGATTTAGAATGGCCCATTATCAAATGGGCAGGAACCGGGCAGGGGGAAAAGTACATGTCATCTGCATGCACTCCAATAGCAAATGGAGGCTGCACACTTTCTGCTGGTCCATTTTTACCAGGTAGGCTACTTCGGTTTTATACAGTAGTGGAGCATGTGCTTAATATGAGCAGCTGAGAAATAAATATAAAAACACTTATTTCACTCCATGCATCAACCACAGTTTGAGGAGCATTATCTCCCTGCGCGACAGGTGATATTCCCCCCAAACTCTGTATGTCATGGGCTCTCAAACCTTGTTGTTGCAGCTACCCAGTGCTTCATTTGGGAAACGAAGTGAAATCTGTTCGGGAACATCGACACTAACATGTTTTCACAACAAAAAAATATTTAACTAAAGTGTTGGCAGCCACTCTGCGGGCTCGAGAAAGGAATAAAGTAGAGAGAGGAGATGGAAATGCATAGTGGTGAGATAATCTGTTTTAAATCAGTTTTGTTTTATGTTTTAATGAGATGCGTAATGGAGGGACAATAGAGCCCTGAGTACCAGGCCATTCAAATCAAATCAAATCAAATTTTATTTGTCACATACACATTAGGAGCTAATGGAGGGACAATAGAGCCCTGAGTACCAGGCCATTAGGACCTAATGGAGGGACAATAGAGCCCTGAGTAACAGGTCATTAGGACCTGATGGAGGGACAATAGAGCCCTGAGTACCAGGCCATTAGATCCTGATGGTTGTTAGCCTGAGTACCATGGCATTAGGACCTGATGGATGGACAATAGAGCCCTGAGTACCAGGCCATTAGGACGTGATGGAGGGACAATAGAGCCCTGAGTACCAGGCCATTAGAACCTGATGGAGGGACAATAGAGCCCTGAGTAACAGGCCATTAGGACGTGATCGAGGGACAATAGAGCCCTGAGTACCAGGCCATTAGAACCTGATGGTTGTTAGCCTGAGTACCATGCCATTAGGACCTGATGGAGGGACAATAGAGCCCTGAGTACCAGGCCATTAGGACGTGATCGAGGGACAATAGAGCCCTGAGTACCAGGCCATTAGAACCTGATGGTTGTTAGCAAGTTGGGTATTACCAAAGCATGTCCAGAGTGCATAACAGGAGATTACCTTGACTCAATGGTCTTGTGGAATTTTACTGCGGTCATGACTCATGGTAAAAGGACCGCAACAGCCCTAGTCCAGACAGCCCTAGTCCAGACAGATCTAGTCCAGACAGCCCTAGTCCAGACAGACCTAGTCCAGACAGACCTAGTCCAGACAGCCATAGTCCAGACAGCCCTAGTCCAGACAGACATAGTCCAGACAGACATAGTCCAGACAGCCCTAGTCCAGACAGACCTAGTCCAGACAGCCATAGTCCAGACAGCCCTAGTCCAGACAGACATAGTCCAGACAGCCCTAGTCCAGACAGCCCTAGTCCAGACAGCCCTCGTCCAGACAGACCTAGTCCAGACAGCCCTAGTCCAGACAGTCCTAGTCCAGACAGACCTAGTCCAGACAGCCCTAGTCCAGACAGCCCTAGTCCAGACAGTCCTAGTCCAGACAGCCCTAGTCCAGATGGCCCTAGTCCAGACAGCCCTAGTCCAGACAGCCCTAGTCCAGACAGCCCTAGTCCAGACAGCCCTAGTCCAGACAGCCCTAGTCCAGACAGACCTAGTCCAGACAGGCCTAGTCCAGACAGCCCTAGTCCAGACCGGCACTTACATATTTTGTCTTGCCCATGAATGGCACACATACACAATCCATGTATCAATTGTCTCAAGGCTTAAAAATCCTTCTTTAACCTTTCTTCTCCCCTTCATGTACACGGGTTGAAATGGATTTAACAGGTGACATCAATGAGGGAACATAGCTTTCACCTGGATTCACCTGGTTAGTCTATGTCATGGAAAGAGTAGGTGGTTTAATATTTGTACACTCAGTGTATATCAATATGCAAACTAGACCAATATCAGATCTATGCTTGTCCTAACGTCATCACCACCACATGTCCTTAAAGATCAAAGCCATGTTCACTATTCAGACTGTATATTTGTCTTGGACGGAACTGTTATCAATGGTTTCAACCACTCAACCACTGCAGAGATTATGATCTCCCTCCTTTCACTCAGCTGCTCTGTAACAACATGTACAGGGGTATTGGAGCACCACTTCTCAGGCAGGTCGTATCCCAATATCCATTCTCAGAGTGGTAAAGCACAGCTAAATTGATTGTCTACTCACCACTCATGAAGATCAATGACGCTGACAGGCTTCCATGACGACCGTGATGTATTGATTAGGAAGAAGAAAAGAGACAGCAAAGAGAAAAACGTACACAACAGCAGCAAATATCTTAAGAGATGTAAATGTAATTTCATACACCCATTTGAATATGTGACCTGGGGCTATATTGAGTAAATAATAAAGAAAAAGTATTCTGACTGCCAAATAGATATGCCAAAACCCCTGAATCCCTAATACCTTGGCAAACTGAAAGGGACTTTGACATCAGTATGCTTTAAGGCACATATCAACTCTGTGAGTAGATAACAATACTGTAATAGCACAACAAATACCATGGCTGTCTAGACTAATGAATGCTCACAGACAGCACCTAAGTGTGAATGTGATGAGATGTGTGCCAAAGAGGGAAAGGACTGGCCATGGTCCACGATGATCACAGAGAATAGAATGTTGTCTCCACAATAGTTGCATTCTTCTTCTGTGGTGTTCTTAGGGTGCTCCAAGCCCAGAAAGCTGAGCAGGAAGAAAAGCACCATTTAAACAGATATTTTCATGTGGCTTCATATGTGGTTACCAGGAACCATTACCAAGAGATCACAAGAGATGTCGGTATTTGACATCTTCATTAATTGTACAGCTTTGACTTTCACAGGTGAATGCCTGCAATATTTGCTAAGAAAAGCAGTGCAAATCTATTAACATCTTCACCTTCCACGACAGAGAATGTATGAGGACCAGACAGATTTAATGATTTACAACTAGAGGATAACAAAATGAGGAATAGGAGCCCCATTAAATAGAGCTTGTGCATGCCTGTAACACACACACACAGCCATAGCCTATGGCAGACGGTGGAATCAGACATGACTAATTAATTTAGTATAAAGGAAAGAAACAGAAGACAAAGCAAACAAAGAAGAGGAGGGATAAAAGCAAAAGGGGGGGGGGGACCTCTGGCCTTCCTTCCATCCCATTCTTTGTGGAAGACACACCACTTCTTGGCCTCCCTCCCTCGCTCCACTTGGGCCTCATTTTGCTGAGTCGCTACCTCCAGGCCAGGGCTGGTTGGTTCCCACATTGTGGCTCAGGGCTGAGGGCTGCTGCCTCTGGCTCCCTCCCTGGCTGCAGTAGGAGCCCTGCCTTCCAGAGAGACCCTCGGGCCCAGGAGCAAAGGTTACACCAACACAGCCAACGCTCTGCACCGCACCACAGCATGTCAGGACCTCACCAACGGTTGCCTTGGCGCTGTATTAGCTAGCCAGGAACTTCCGACTTGAGGTTAGCTCAAAGGCTCAGTGATTTGCCTTGTCCGAGGCCCTTCACTATTGTCCTTTTTCCTTTCTCGCTCACTTTCTCTCTCTCCACCAGCACCTCTAACCAGTCTAATTTCCCTTCTTCATCTTCCTCTTTTTCTACCTGTTCTTCACCATATCCTCCACAATATTCCTTAGTTAATTTGATGAAGGACAAAGGGGCTTGTCACCAACATCTTTGTTGAATCAATATTGACCTGACAAATTGTACCTTTTATTGATCTAGTATCTGTCTCTCTCTCTTTCTCATCTCTCCTCTCTCCTCTCGATCTCCTGTCTCTCTCTCTTTCTTATCTCTCCTCTGTCTCTCTCTTTCTCATCTCTCCTCTCGATCTCATCTCTCTCCCTCTCTCTCTTTCTTTCTCTCCTCTCGATCTCATCTCTCAATTCAATTCAATTCAATTCAAGGGGCTTTATTGGCATGGGAAACATGTGTTAACATTGCCAAAGCAAGTGAGGTAGACAACATACAAATCTCTCTTTCTCATCTCTCCTCTGTCTCTCTCTTTCTCATCTCTCCTCTCGATCTCATCTCTCTCTCTCTCTCTCTCTCTCTCTCTCTCTCTCTCTCTCTCTCTCTCTTTCTTTCTCTCCTCTCGATCTCATCTCTCTCTCTCCCTCTCTCTCTTTCTTTCTCTCCTCTCTCCTCTCGATCTCATCTCTCTCTCCCTCTTTCTTTCTCTCCTCTCTCCTCTCAATCGCATCTCTCTCCCACTCCCTCAATCTTTCGCCCTCTCTCATCTCATCATTTCATCTCCCCTTCTCCATCTCATCTCTCCATCTTATAGATGTCTAAAGATAAAAAGCCATACAAATATTACTAACTGCACATTATTCATAGACTATCCTCGCACTCTTAAGACTTCTGTATTCATAGAGTCCATTCTCTGCCAGGCTATGTCACTTAGGCTACAAACAGGTGCATGCCATTACTGAGTGATGACACTGTTCTGGTAACATTCCACATGACAAGCAAGTGTGTAATCGATGTTGTGGGAAATTAAGTTCGAAAAAAGTAGTTATAATTGCAAAATGTAAATATTCGGTTTTCTCACAAGTGGGGGCCGACCACCCAGGATGCTAAATACACACACACACACACACACACACACACACACACACACACACACACACACACACACACACACACACACACACACACACACACACACACACACACACACACACACACACACACACACACACACACACACACACACACACACACACACTCCTTGCCGAGGGATGTCTTTTTGTGTCTATCTGTGTGTGAAACATAACCAAACATAATCAAAGCTGCTGAGGCTTGCACACACACACACACTGTGCTCTGTCCCTGGCATATATAGATCTGGTTGCTACAGATTGACATGAGTAAGCATATTTGTATTATTCTTATTATTTAAAGAGAGAAACAGACAGAAGAGGGAAAATAGTAAATAGGCAAGAAAACAGCACCTAGGCAGCAACTTATTTCAACCCTTTTATTGTGTGGATGGATGACTTATAACTGCAAGTAAAGTGTTGTCCTGTGATCTGCATCGTGCTCGCATTTTCATTGACTTTCATTACCCTAATCCTCAAAATCATCAAACATCTTTAGTCTGAGTGCTCAATGAGGATTTTGAGTTTTTCACCTTAAAGCCTTGAGGCACAACCTGTGTATGAATCAAACAGAGGAGGCAGGACATGAAAGCATCCTGGGTGCAGTACTGTAGCCTAGCTCAGTGGAGGCTTTGACAGAGAGACTAGGGAGAGCCCTGCTGCTCCATGTGAGTGTTACAGAGGATTTTCAAATACTTGGCTTGGTAGTGATAAATACACCTTGATGGTCTCTCTCTTTCATTAACAACTATTCTGTTCTTGAAGTTCTCAACAAACCTGTTCTGTTCACACTGTTGTTGTTTGAAGTGTCGCCAGTGTATCTCCATGGTGAGAGAATGGGAGTGTTAGGGGGATTTAAACATTGATTCACGGTTTTGGATCAGACCTATAAAACAGGTTCATTTGCCACTTTTGTGCCAGTCTCAGAAAAGTGCAGCAGTAGCTTAACCATCATGGGGAGACAAATATAGTCTGGGCATGCAACAGAATAAATGATTTCCTGATCTCAGGACACATGCCAGTGCAAAACAATATTTAAACAGAGTGGAATTTCCTAGGTACTTAATACATAAACATATTCTGCATCAGCCTTCTAAAATAGTTTTCAATTTGCTTACCAGTGTGCCTGTTCATTAAATATAATATAATGCTGAATAGGATTAATGAGGCATACTTTGTTTTTTTATATTTTATTGTGAGATGCTGAATTTATTGGTGTGTGTGTGTGTGTAATCTTTAAAACATTAACTAATTTGTAACTCAATGGTCAGGCATTAGCTTACAAATTCACAATGCACAGCGGATTGAGGTAATGAAATCTGCACTAAATAACCATAGCTGCTCCCCAGGGTCTGAAAGATAAAGCCTGGAGAAATAAAGGTATTTTGATGGGAAAACTTACCTTGAGTGGATTTGCCTCCTGAAGCGCGAGCTGGCTGTTGGACAAAGGCAAGCAGACAGAAACCGACTAATCCAATGCTAGCGCGCATTATAATGTGCAAATGCATGGCTATTTTATACTGTAGTTGGACTGTTATAGTTAAACACCTACTTTACAACGCTTAACACGCACAAACGGACGGTATTTTTTTTTATAAGAAAAACGTGTTCTACCTTTAAAAATATATTGTGGTACTATGTCCTTTCCTTTGTGTCTGCTTATTGTGTTTCAAGTGATCGGGTTTTGCGGAATGCCCGACAATGTGCAGCAATAGAGAAGCGGTGTTCTGTGATCCTGTTCGACCCAGACCAATTTCAATATAAGAGAGAGGCAGAGGGACGTTTGAGAGAGATGGAGTGAGGCAGAGAGGAGGAAAGGGGTGGAGAGATGAGGATCCGCGCATTGCTCCTGCTCTCGCTCTCCCACACGCGCACTCGCTCTTTCTCCAACTACTTGCAAGTATTTATTTTTCTGCCGGAATTTACAATCAGCTGCTGGTTGGAACGAAGTCGTGGGTTGTCATGGAGGAGAAAGGTCAAACTCTGGGTGCAATCTATGGACCGCGCGCCACACCACAACCAACTTGGACACTTTCCCCACAGACAAGGAAAAAGAGCGGTACGGAAGAAATAAAATGAAAACCTGCAACTGACACATACAATGACAAATATAAGGAGTTGTGTTGATAGCACCCGATGCACAATGACCGCGAACAGGTTGTAGTCTCAGCGTGTGCTACACGAGATTACGTGTACACTCTATCTCACATGATTGCTTCTCATACAAACTTATTATTACCTATTTATGCCATCTAAAAAAAAACAGGAGCAAATCGCATTCAAAAAGATCTAGAGATCAATAAACACCATGACATGATCTGCTATTTAGCAATAGCCTGCAGGAGATTCAGTTTAATTATCACATCTTTGTCATATATTTATTCTGCTGGACTTACATGCCGGCTTTATATAGATGAAAAACACAAGTCTGGCATTTTATATAATATTTTTGTATACATAGGCCTACTCCTTTTTCAAATGAGTTTGTAATTTGTCTGCACCACCACTTGAATTTGCCTATTGCTATACCCATGTGTAGGCTACACAAGGCAGACACAGAAAAAGTATTACATTTCCCTGGCCACACCTCACAAATAGGTTTTCACATCTTCTAAAACCCAGTAATGGATATCTCCAAGCAGCCTGAATTTCACATCACCTGCCTGTTAACATCCCTCAAATGATACATTTCCTTTTTATTTACAGCAGGCCAAGCCTATACTGCTTGCCTCCTAGAGGATATGTGTCCCATTAATTAATATGTCTTTGTAATAATAATATGCCATTTAGCTGACGCTTTTATCCAAAGCGACTTACAGTCATGTGTGCATACATTCTACGTATGGGTGGTCCCGGGAATCGAACCCACTACCCTGGCATTACAAGCACCATGCTCTACCAACTGAGCCACAGAAGGACCACTTTGTGTTGTGCAGCTAGTCTCTACCTCCTTGTCTCTTTTAAAGAATCAAAAGGAAATGCAAACAAGAATCAGCATGTTCCTGTTTATTCATTGTGGCAGTGCATCATGGGTGCTTTTCAACTTGAGTTAAAAGAAGACTGGAGATTGGAACATGGAGATTAGATTCAGCACTGAATCAGTATTAGACAGAAGATATGCTTATTATATTTAATTTCCTCTAGGATTTAATCTGCTGTACTGATGCATTACACTTTAAGTTGACATTTATTTTGAGAAAGTTAATGCAGAATAATGATGTTCTCTAGCTCCCCTGTTTTATTTCTCTTTAATCAAAAATGCAATTAGGGTCTCACATTAAAATTGATTTGGAGATTTAAAAAAATCTATTTTCTACAGGCTTAGTAAGATAACGGAAACTTTTGATAGCAAACAATCTGATAAAAGCTTGCCCATAAAGATGGATATCTCTGTGGCTGATAAAATGAAAACATTTCTCAATTGTTCAAAGGTACAGAGGAACATTAAGGTTTCTTTCTTATTATTTTTTTTTACCCAAGTTTAATCTTCGATTAAGTATTTGATCTTTGTTTTTGTCTTGCAGGATGGAAGACACTTTCTGGCAATGCCTAATTCTCCATATTCATATTTGGGTGGTAAAATGAAGCCTGATCATATACTATTTTATGGACGTGCATCTAATTTTGAAGAAAAAAATAAAAATGGATCGTACTCCTCTGTTGTGAACCTTCATGTCGTGAATCTTAATGGTTTCCCTAGAGTTGTTTTTATAACCAGGAATAATCAGACAAAGTATAAAAATGCCCTTTAAAAGAAATCCCTCTTGGCTTGTAACATACATAATTTGAAAGGATTCATAGTAATGACCATTCAGATCCAAATGATGAAGTCTGGCAGCTTGGCCTGTGTAATTATAATAACATCTGTCAGAAGAAATATGTAAATATCCATATCCCAAACCCCAAATCTCCAGGTAATTGTGAGCCCCTGTATAACCAAATGAGCTGAGAATCACTGGGGAGCCAGAGAAAGTCAGGCCACAGTGGCAGGGGGGCCTGAGCCTGGGAGCTGTAAGTGATGCGTAGTTTTTCATATAGGTACAGCGGTAACACTTACTTCATTAATGGTAGAGGGGTGTGCATGGGCATCACTCTACACACAAACATACCTATTTTTACTTGAACAGACGCATAAGAGAAGCCCAGGTAATGTTTAATTTATGACCCTAGTTGTCATGAAAGGACTTCAGTTACACTGTGAATCCGGAGGAAAAGGAATGAGTGTGCCGGTAGGGTAAAGAAAGAGACTTGGAAAATACAGCTGCAGGCTGCAATACAGCCTTCTCCTATTAGATAAGCACACAGCCACACTATGTAACCAAATGGCATCATATACTTCAGCAACGGGACTCACTCTACCATACCATTTTACATGTAGTAGTGCTTGCTTAAATTTACAGTAATGCTTGCTTACATTTTCCTACAACACTGATGTTGCAAACGCCATGCTCTAGCAATTGAGCCACACAGGACCAAGATGGTACATTACTCATTCCCCATCTTCTCTCTCCAAGCAACACAGCAGGGTATTTGGGCATTGACCATGCTAGCTCCACAGGCGATCAGATGGGGGGAGGTAAACTTAGAATCGATTGAGGGTTAGATGATTTGGAACCTTTGCATGAGTAGGAATGTCAAAACTGTGCTCCAAGGCTATGGGTGATTATCTCCCACATGTTTTGGTGGTGACCTATTTGAATGAGCTAAATAGGCTGGGTAAGAGCTGCATACTCAGTAGTGGCTTTACTGTACAGACTGCAGAGCATCTCCACGAATCCCCCTATGATCAACTAAGTTCCAGCCTGAGGCAGACCTTCCACAAAGGTACAATCAGAGGATGAGATCTGCCAATCTCCCACACAGGTACAGTCAGAGGATGAGACCTGCCAATCTCCAACACAGGTACAGTCAGAGGATGAGATCTGCCAATCTCCCACACAGGTACAGTCAGAGGATGAGACCTGCCAATCTCCAACACAGGTACAGTCAGAGGATGAGACCTGCCAATCTCCCACACAGGTACAGTCAGAGGATGAGACCTGCCAATCTCCAACACAGGTACAGTCAGAGGATGAGACCTACCAATCTCCCACACAGGTACAGTCAGAGGATGAGACCTGCCAATCTCCAACACAGGTACAGTCAGAGGATGAGACCTGCCAATCTCCAACACAGGTACAGTCAGAGGATGAGACCTGCCAATCTCCAACACAGGTACAGTCAGAGGATGAGACCTGTCAATCTCCCACACAGGTACAGTCAGAGGATGAGACCTGCCAATCTCCCACACAGGTACAGTCAGAGGATGAGACCTGCCAATCTCCAACACATATACAGTCAGAGGATGAGACCTGCCAATCTCCAACACAGGTACAGTCAGAGGATGAGACCTGCCAATCTCCAACACAGGTACAGTCAGAGGATGAGACCTGCCAATCTCCAACACGTATACAGTCAGAGTATGAGACCTGCCAATCTCCAACACGTATACAGTCAGAGGATGAGACCTGCTAATCTCCAACACGTATACAGTCAGAGGATGAGACCTGCCAATCTCCAACACAGGTACAGTCAGAGGATGAGACCTGCCAATCTCCAACACGTATACAGTCAGAGGATGAGACCTGCTAATCTCCCACACAGGTACAGTCAGAGGATGAGACCTGCCAATCTCCAACACAGGTACAGTCAGAGGATGAGACCTGCCAATCTCCAACACGTATACAGTCAGATGATGAGACCTGCCAATCTCCCACACAGGTACAGTCAGAGGATGAGACCTGCCAATCTCCAACACGTATACAGTCAGATGATGAGACCTGCTAATCTCCCACACAGGTACAGTCAGAGGATGAGATCTGCCAATCTCCCACACAGGTACAGTCAGAGGATGAGACCTGCCAATCTCCAACACAGGTACAGTCAGAGGATGAGATAATCTCCCACACAGGTACAGTCAGAGGATGAGACCTGCCAATCTCCAACACAGGTACAGTCAGAGGATGAGACCTGCCAATCTCCAACACAGGTACAGTCAGAGGATGAGACCTGCCAATCTCCCACACAGGTACAGTCAGAGGATGAGACCTGCCAATCTCCAACACAGGTACAGTAAGAGGATGAGACCTGCCAATCTCCAACACAGGTACAGTCAGAGGATGAGACCTGCCAATCTCCAACACAGGTACAGTCAGAGGATGAGACCTGCCAATCTCCCACACAGGTACAGTCAGAGGATGAGACCTGCCAATCTCCCACACAGGTACAGTCAGAGGATGAGACCTGCCAATCTCCAACACATATACAGTCAGAGGATGAGACCTGCCAATCTCCAACACAGGTACAGTCAGAGGATGAGACCTGCCAATCTCCAACACAGGTACAGTCAGAGGATGAGACCTGCCAATCTCCAACACGTATACAGTCAGAGTATGAGACCTGCCAATCTCCAACACGTATACAGTCAGAGGATGAGACCTGCTAATCTCCAACACGTATACAGTCAGAGGATGAGACCTGCCAATCTCCAACACAGGTACAGTCAGAGGATGAGACCTGCCAATCTCCAACACAGGTACAGTCAGAGGATGAGACCTGCCAATCTCCAACACGTATACAGTCAGAGGATGAGACCTGCTAATCTCCCACACAGGTACAGTCAGAGGATGAGACCTGCCAATCTCCAACACAGGTACAGTCAGAGGATGAGACCTGCCAATCTCCAACACGTATACAGTCAGATGATGAGACCTGCCAATCTCCCACACAGGTACAGTCAGAGGATGAGACCTGCCAATCTCCAACACGTATACAGTCAGATGATGAGACCTGCTAATCTCCCACACAGGTACAGTCAGAGGATGAGACCTGCCAATCTCCCACACAGGTACAGTCAGAGGATGAGACCTGCCAATCTCCAACACGTATACAGTCAGAGGATGAGACCTGCCAATCTCCAACACGTATACAGTCAGATGATGAGACCTGCCAATCTCCAACACGTATACAGTCAGAGGATGAGACCTGCCAATCTCCAACACAGGTACAGTCAGAGGATGAGACCTGCCAATCTCCAACACAGGTACAGTCAGAGGATGAGACCTGCCAATCTCCCACACAGGTACAGTCAGAGGATGAGACCTGCCAATCTCCAACACAGGTACAGTCAGAGGATGAGACATGCCAATCTCCAACACAGGTACAGTCAGAGGATGAGATCTGCCAATCTCCAACACAGGTACAGTCAGAGGATGAGACCTGCCAATCTCCAACACAGGTACAGTCAGAGGATGAGACCTGCCAATCTCCAACACATATACAGTCAGAGGATGAGATCTGCCAATCTCCAACACAGGTACAGTCAGAGGATGAGACCTGCCAATCTCCAACACAGGTACAGTCAGAGGATGAGACCTGCCAATCTCCAACACAGGTACAGTCAGAGGATGAGACCTGCCAATCTCCCACACAGGTACAGTCAGATCACAAACGCCTGCCCCAAGAGCGACCAGGGATTATGGGGAAGTACCACGACCTCAGTGTCTAGCTATACAGCACAACGTGTACGCCTTTATCCCAGTCAGCATTTAACAAGGCCTACAGTAGATGAGGGTCATATATTTCTGCTAGGTTTGTATCTTTACCAAGTAGAAAAGCTCACAGTAGAATGACATGAAACTTTGCTCCTTTTGAAGAAACACGTTATTTGAAAATACATCTCTAAGGCGTTCATTCACTCCTCTCTGTCTGATCCCTAGAACTTAACCTTGACAAGCAAACCGACGAGAGAAAACACAAATGCAGAGATGGTGCAGAGATGCTTTGTTGAGTAAAAGTTTTCATACAAAACATTCAGACTACGTGGCACAGGTCAAGATCAGTCCAAACATCTTTTTTTTTAGTGTGGAGAAAATAAATGATTCCTCTGAAAGAGATTTAAACAACCACGCCACTCTGAGCTCTCTGGATCACTCTCCCATATGATAAAATACTATAGGTGTCATGCCCTGATCTGTTTCACCTGTCCCTATGATTGTCTCCACCGCCTCCAGGTGTCGCTTATTTTCCCCAGTGTATTTATCCCTGTGTTTCCTGTCTCTGTGTCACTTAGTCTTGTATGTTTTCCAAGTCAACCAGTGGTTTTCCCGTTCTCCTGCTTTTTGCTATTCTCCTTTTTTTGGTCCTCTGGGTTTTGACCCTTGCCTGTTTCTGGACTCTGTACCTGCCTGCCTGACCGTTCTACCTGCCTTGACCTCGAGCCTGTCTGCCACTCTGTACCTCCTGGACTCTGATCTGGTTTTGACCTTTTGCCTGTCCACGACCATTCTCTTGCCTACTCCTTTTGGATTAATAAACATTGTAAGACTCCAACCATCTGCCTCCTGTATCTGCATCTGGGTGTCGCCTTGTGTCATGATAATAGGATACTATGGTATAAATACTATAGTATTCACTGTAGTATACTGTAGTATTTACAGTTAACTATAGTATAAATACTGTAGTAAAATAACTGTAGTATGTACTATAGTAATTAATGTGCTGTTTTTGCAGAATGTAGGGGGTTTCTAGAGAGTTTTTCCTAGCCACCGTGCTTCTACACCTGCATTGCTTGCTGTTTGGGGTTTTAGGCTGGGTTTCTGTACAGCACTTTGTGACATGAGCTGTTGTAAGAATGGCTTTATAAATACATTTGATTGATAGTATACTGCTGTATTTACTGTAGAGTTTTTTGGAGAATGTACTATCCTGCAGTATTTACTGTAGTGTTTTTGGAGAATGTAGTATCCTGCAGTATTTACTGTAGTGTTTTTGGAGAATGTAGTATCCTGCAGTATTTACTGTAGTGTTTTTGCAGACATTACTGTATTTACTGTAGTTTTTTTGTTTTACTATCTTTGACATGAAAGAGGAGGCTTCCTCCTTCAGAAAACCTACTGAAGAAATACTAATACAGAACATTTCCATAACCTGGAGGTAGGATTGGAATCTCAACAGAAAGTTCAGCACTTCTGCTTGTTTCTAGGGAACACAATATGGTCTATACTTGGCTTGTAGGTTTCTCACTTAGGGGTGGGACAAATTGCAACATTGGGGAGGGGAATGGGCAGGGTATAAGCAAATTATATACTGTAGTATTTACTATAGTTAAAAAAGTGTAGGGTTTTTGCAGACTGTAGTGTTTTTGGGGAATTTACTGTAGTATTTCATTTTTTTTCCTTCCGGATAATACTTTAGTATTTACTGTAGTATTCAACAGTATACTACAACATTCTATAGTAAGTACTACACATGATAGAGGGTTACTACAGTGTGTAGTATAGTATTCTACAGTAGCTTAAACTACAGTTCATTATAGAATTCTACAGTAAGTATTGAAGTATTCTACAGTATACTGTAGTATTTTTTCAGGTGGGCAGGGTCAGCCAAGGTTTCACTTTTTGAGGCTGCAAAACAAATAGGTTTTTGTGACTCAGCTTTAAGACTTAATTTTAAACCTCCGGTGGAAGCAGGTTGAAGTTGATACAAGGCAAAATAAAACACAATTCAACAGTTCAACATTTATACTGGAAACTGGACGCATGCTGTTAATTTAAGTGGAGGCAATTCCTATTATTAATGAGGTACAAATGACCAAAATGTTGTACAAAACGAATTACTCAATGGCTTTTGATAAATGGTATGGAATATGAAACACATTAAACACATAATATTGACATTACATTAGTGGACATTAGTCATTCATTCACT
Organism: Oncorhynchus keta; assembly: GCF_023373465.1. Lineage (NCBI taxonomy): Eukaryota > Metazoa > Chordata > Actinopteri > Salmoniformes > Salmonidae > Oncorhynchus > Oncorhynchus keta. The sequence goes on from NC_068448.1 coordinate 25,150,159, forward strand.
ACTCATGTATTGCTCTGTGTAATCGCCAAAGAGAAAGCTGTTAAAAGTAATTATTTCCCTCTCGCAGCCTACAGACGGAGAATTCTAATGGCATTATATAAATATAATTCTAATGGTATTATATAAATATAATTCTAATGGTATTATATAAATATAATTCTAATGGTATTATATAAATATAATTCTAATGGTATTATATAAATATAATTCTAATGGCATTATATAAATATAATTCTAATGGCATTATATACATATAATTCTAATGGCATTATATAAATATAATTCTAATGGTATTATATAAATATAATTCTAATGGTATTATATAAATATAATTCTAATGGTATTATATAAATATAATTCTAATGGCATTATATAAATATAATTCTAATGGCATTATATAAATATAATTCTAATGGTATTATATAAATATAATTCTAATGGTATTATATAAATATAATTCTAATGGCATTATATAAATATAATTATAATGGCATTATATAAATATAATTCTTATGGTATTATTGAAATATAATTATAATGGCATTATATAAATATAATTCTGATGGTATAATATAAATATAAATATAGTGGCATTATACACTGCTCAAAAAAATAAAGGGAACACTAAAATAACACATCCTTGATCTGAATGAATGAAATATTCTTATTAAATACTTTTTTCTTTACATAGTTGAATGCGCTGACAACAAAATCACACAAAAATGATCAATGGAAATCAAATTTATCAACCCATGGAGGTCTGGATTTGGAGTCACATTCAAAATTAAAGTGGAAAACCACACTACAGGCTGATCCAACTTTGATGTAATGTCCTTAAAACAAGTCAAAATGAGGCTCAGTAGTGTGTGGCCTCCACGTGCCTGTATGACCTCCCTACAACGCCTGGGCATGCTCCTGATGAGGTGGCGGATGGTCTCCTGAGGGATCTCCTCCCAGACCTGGACTAAAGCATCCACCAACTCCTGGACAGTCTGTGGTGCAATGTGGCGTTGGTGGATGGAGCGAGACATGATGTCCCAGATGTGATCAATTGGATTCACGTCTGGGGAACTGGCGGGCCAGTCCATAGCATCAATGCCTTCCTCTTGCAGGAACTGCTGACACACTCCAGCCACATGAGGTCTAGCATTGTCTTGCATTAGGAGGAACCCAGGGCCAACCGCACCAGCATATGGTCTCACAAGGGGTCTGAGGATCTCATCTCGGTACCTAATGGCAGTCAGGCTACCTCTGGCGAGCACATGGAGGGCTGTGCGGCCCCACAAAGAAGTGCCACGCCACACCATGACTGACCCACCGCCAAACCGGTCATGCTGGAGGATGTTGCAGGCAGCAGAACGTTCTCCACGGCGTCTCCAGACTGTCACGTCTGTCACGTGCTCAGTGTGAACCTGCTTTCATCTGTGAAGAGCACAGGGCGCCAGTGGCGAATTTGCCAATCTTAGTGTTCTCTGGCAAATGCCAAACGTCCTGCACGGTGTTGGGCTGTAAGCACAACCCCCACCTGTGGATGTCGGGCCCTCATACCGCCCTCATGGAGTCTGTTTCTGACCGTTTGAGCAGACACATGCACATTTGTGGCCTGCTGGAGGTCATTTTGCAGGGCTCTGGCAGTGCTCCTCCTGTTCCTCCTTGCACAAAGGCGGAGGTAGCGGTCCTGCTGCTGGGTTGTTTCCCTCCTACGGCCTCCTCCACGTCTCCTGATGTACTGGCCTGTCTCCTGGTAGTGCCTCCATGCTCTGGACACTAGGCTGACAGACACAGCAAACCTTCTTGCCACAGCTCGCATTGATGTACTGCACTACCTGAGCCACTTGTGTGGGTTGTAGACTCCGTCTCATGCTACCACTAGAGTGAAAGCACCGCCAGCATTCAAAAGTGACCAAAACATCAGCCAGGAAGCATAGGAACTGAGAAGTGGTCTGTGGTCCCCACCTGCAGAACCACTCCTTTATTGGGGGTGTCTTGCTAATTGCCTATAATTTCCATTTGCACAACAGCATGTGAAATGTGTTGTCAATCAGTGTTGCTTCCTAAGTGGACAGTTTAGTTTCACAGAAGTGTGCTTGACTTGGAGTTACATTGTGTTGTTTAAGTTTTCCCTTTATTTTTTTGAGCAGTGTATGAATATAACTAATGGTATTATATAAATATAATTATAATGGCATTATATAAGTATAACTAATGGTATTATATAAATATAATGGCATTTTATATATATAATCCTGACAGTAACAGGGAGCATTCTTTCCTATGAGAGAGCAACGTTGCAGACTGTTTATCCTCCCGTAGCTTTTGTTTTTGGATGACTGTGCTTACATCACCTCATTCCTCGGCAACAATAGAAAATACATAAATAAATCCTCATTAAATCCGCACCATATGCAGCATAATCCTGTTTGAAGCACTCTGAAGCAATTTGGTCATTATGAACACATCTAACAGGGGGTTATGAAAGAGGATGACGGTAAAGCCCATCAATTTGTTTTGAAGTCTGTTTGTTCTGCCTGCCTGTTTGTTCTGCCTGCCTGAAATGATTTCAGATCAATGCTTGTCGGGACATTATGATTACAACAGGCAGTTAAGTGCAACAGCTGTTAAGTGAGTGAAGTGGTAAAGCTGTAAGTAGGCCTGTGTAGCTGTGCACATGAAAATAAGGGCAACGCCAGCAGTCCTTCATAAAGTGGTCCGTAAACAGTACGTTGTCTTCTATCAGCACATGCCGTTACAGCCTCAATCATGACTGTGCATTACTGCATCCCTCTATAGTCTCACTGTACCAGTCTGCATTTACATCTGCTGTGAGGAAAGACTAGTCTGCATAGGTTTACAGATGACTGCCTACACAACTATTCAGCAGAAATCCTCCGGCACAAACCTGGACTGCCCTCTAGTGGCAGCATGGTGCTCAAACAAGCTCTGAAGGTTGACCACCTGTTTCTGACCATGTTCAATATGAAAACGTTCTTTATTAACGTTGCAGACAGAAATACCAATAATAGAGCTGATGGGATTCCTTAATCTACATGTCAGAGATGCATGTTTGTTATAAATAGCATATTTCGATCATCGTGTCACCATCATCAAGGCTGTATCACATTCGGCCGTGATTGGGAATCCCATAGGGCAAAATTGGCCCGGGTTTGTCCGGGGTAGGCTGCCATTGTATATAATAATTTGTTCTTAACTGACTTGCCTAGTTAAATAAAGTTTATATAAAATAAATCAAACATAATAATCATGTCACAGAGATGCACAAAGCACTCTTATTTCTGCATTTGCTCATCAATGATTCCCTTTAAAGAAGCAATCAGCAGTTGAAGCAATAAAGTGTACAGCACAGTTTCTGTAAAAAGCTGAGCGATGGGGTTGGAGAAATGCAACCACTCTTACATTAATAGACAGAGCTCTGGATGCAAGGACGAACCATCCATGATATAACATGTGTAGTTTAACCATGTTTTGAGGCGATATCGTGTTTGTTTACATTGACTTTGTTTTCAAACATTGGAGGAAAACAAGCTTATATTTTGGGTTCTGATGGGGTACAACAGATGAAGTAAGCTCATAAGGCATTTACAAGTTATATTCTTCAAGAATCAGTACATATTGTTAATTTATAAGTAAAACAATAATGTAGCAACCGCAGATGACCCCTTTATCTGGTCCTCCTGCTCTAGGCCTGAACAGTGAAGGGAGGAAGTGCCTTAGGCTGGGCTCTCATTGGCACAGAGACAGACAGTGCCACGGCATACTGTCAGTTTGGCACGGACTCACTCATTCATTGCTGAAGCAACATGCACATCAAAGCTGCCCCACCTCTCAGGGAACGTTAGCCGAATTCCACAGAAAAATTTTAACAAACCATACAACTCTATGCACAAGGACTACTTTGAACAATTTACACCACCAATTTTACAGAAACACATTTACTGGAAGAACTGTGCAGATGCAAAGTTTGGAGACAGAATGACGGTCAAATCTCCCTCAGGTTTTTATGTGACCACGTTTTCCAAAAACTAAATATCTACTCCGAGTTAAGATTCAAAGATGTCTGCAGAAAGAAATGCATAATTCTGGATATTAATATCGTTCTCTTCATGGTGATGTATCCCGAAGGGCGGCAGGTAGCCTCGCGGTTAGAGCATTTGGCCTGTAACCGAAAGGTCGCTGGTTTGAATACCCAAGCCGACAAGGTGTAAAATCTGTCGACGGGCCCTACAGCAAAGCACTTACCCCTAATTTTCTCCAGGGTCATCCCGATACTATGACTGACCCTGTAAAACAATCCATTTCATTGCACTTATCTGGTGTATGTGACAATTAAACTTATTTTAAAACACTATAACTAATTGGTAAGTTTACCTTTACTTGTTACTTGTTACTTCTTTTAACTTTTATTATCCTCTCTCCTCATGAGGGAGATAAATTAGAAAATATATTAAAGATATGTGGGTTTTTAGTAACAGAATTACAAGTTACAAGGCAATGTTTCTTAAACCTTCTTAAACTAAATCATTTCTCCAAAACTAAATATGTGTTTATATTATTTGGCAGGGGTCTGCAGTTCAATATTAATGTGTTTGATGTATTTCTAATAACTTTTAAGACTTTTTCTGGTAGATGTCGAAGACCCCTTTTCCATATATTGCACATGGGGCGGCAGGATAGTCTAGTGGTTAGAGCGTTGGACTAGTAACCGAAAGGTTGCAAGTTCAAATCCCCGAGCTGACAAGGTACAAATCTGTCGTTCTGCCCCTGAACAGGCCGTCATTGAAAATAAGAATTTGTTCTTAACTGACTTGCCTAGTTGCAGGTTCATGGTCACAGTTTAACAAGATGAGAAAAAATCAGAAGCCTGCAGAGCAGTGGCTCATGATAATATCACTGGGTTTGGAAGTTTTCAGAAATCATTGGGTACAACGCAAGAAAAAGGTCAGAGTAATTTGAAATGGGGGCATTCATTCATGTGCTCCTCACCACTGGTTTCCCCAGGGCTCTGTTCTAGGCCCTCTCTATTCTCGCTATACACCAAGTAACTTGGCTCTGTCATAACCTCACATAGGTCTCTCCTATCATTGCTATGCAGAAAACACACAATTAATCTTCTCCTTTCCCCTTCTGGTGGCGAATCGCATCTCTGCATGTCTGGCAGACATATCAGTGTGGATGACGGATCACCACCTCAAGCTGAACCTCGGCAAGACGGAGCTGCTCTTCCTCCCGGGGAAGGACTGCCCGTTCCATGATCTCGCCATCACGGTTGACAACTCCATTGTGTCCTCCTCCCAGAGCGCTAAGAACCTTGGCGTGATCCTGGACAACACCCTGTCGTTCTCAACTAACATCAAGGCGGTGGCCCGTTCCTGTAGGTTCATGCTCTACAACATCCGCAGAGTACGACCCTGCCTCACACAGGAAGCGGCGCAGGTCCTAATCCAGGCACTTGTCATCTCCCGTCTGGATTACTGCACTCGCTGTTGGCTGGGCTCCCTGCCTGTGCCATTAAACCCCTACAACTCATCCAGAACGCCGCAGCCCGTCTGGTGTTCAACCTTCCCAAGTTCTTCACGTCACCCCGCTCCTCCGCTCTCTCCACTGGCTTCCAGGTCATCCGCTACAAGACCATGGTGCTTGCCTACGGAGCTGTGAGGGGAACGGCACCTCAGTACCTCCAGGCTCTGATCAGGCCCTACACCCAAACAAGGGCACTGCGTTCATCCACCTCTGGCCTGCTCGCCTCCCTACCACTGAGGAAGTACAGTTCCCGCTCAGCCCAGTCAAAACTGTTCGCTGCTCTGGCCCCCCAATGGTGGAACAAACTCCCTCACGACGCCAGGACAGCGGAGTCAATCACCACCTTCCGGAGACACCTGAAACCCCACCTCTTTAAGGAATACCTAGGATAGGATAAAGTAATCCTTCTCACCCCCCTTAAAAGATTTAGATGCACTATTGTAAAGTGGCTGTTCCACTGGATGTCATAAGGTGAATGCACCATTTGTAAGTCGCTCTGGATAAGAGCGCCTGCTAAATGACTTAAATGTAAATGTAATGTGTTAACAACCTCCAAACGAGCTTCAATGCCATACAACACTCCTTCCGTGGCCTCCAACTGCTCTTAAACGCTAGTAAAACCAAATGCATGCTTTTCAACTGTTCGCTGCTCGCCCGACTAGCATCACCACCCTGGAGGGTTCTGACCTAGAATATGTGGACAACTACAAATACCTAGGTGTCTGGCTAGACTGTAAACTCTCCTTCCAGACTCATATTAAACATCTCCAAATTAAAATCAAATCTAGAATCGGCTTTCTATTTCACAACAAAGCCTCCTTCACTCACGCCGCCAAACTTACCCTAGTAAAACTGACTATCCTACCGATCCTCGACTTTATCTACAAAATAATTTCCAATACTCTACTCAGCAAACTGGATGCAGTCTATCACAGCGCCATCTGTTTTGTTACCAAAGCCACTTATAGCACCCACCACTACGACCTGTATGCTCTAGTCGGCTGGCCCTCGCTACATATTTGTCGCCAGACCCACTGGCTCCAGGTCATCTGTAAGTCTATGCTAGGTAAAGCTCCGCCTTATCTCAGCTCACTGGTCACGATAACAACACCCACCCGTAGCACGTGCTCCAACAGGTATATCTCACTGGTCATCCCCAAAGCCAACACCTCCTTTGGCCACCTTTCCTTCCAGTTCTCTGCTGCCAGTGACTGGAATGAAATACAAAAATCGCTGAAGCTGGAGAATTACATTTCCCTCACTAACTTTAAACATCAGCTATCTGAGCAGCTAACCGATCCGATCACTGCAGCTGTACATAATAGTCCATCTGTAAATAGCCCACCCAATCTACCTACCTCATCCCCATATTATTTTTATCAATCCAGTGTTAATCTGCTAAATTGTAATTAATTCAATTGTAATTACTATGGCCTATTTATTGCCTTCCTCCTCACGTCATTTTCACACACTGTATATAGACTTTCTTTTTTTCCTATTGAGTTATTGACTCTATGCTTGTTTATTCCATGTGTAACTCTGTGTTGTTGTTTGTGTCACACTGCTTTGCTTTATCTTGGCCAGGTCGCAGTTGTAAATGAGAACTTGTTCTCAACTAACTTACCTGGTTAAATGAATGTGAAAAAAATAAAATAAAATAATTAATGTTCACATTTACAACATAACATACATAACATAGCATTTCGTCATTAAGACCTTTAGGAAAGAATGTCTGGAGGATGAACATCCCAAAACATTCTCTTTTGCTCAGAGTATTATTTATATCACCTCGCCTGCCTGACCGTTTTCCTGTATGTGGGTGGCAGATATATTCACACGCAACCTCTGCATTTATAGCTACCATTCGGAAGAGGGCATAAAAGAGCCTGGCTAATTGGCATGGACCAATTTTTATTTGACCATATATTTGACCAGAAATCAAAGCCTTTGCTTATTCTACATTTTTAAGATGGAAAATGGCTGTATATATGTCACAATGTAAACAATAATAATAGACTCTTAGCTTTCATTTGACACACAATTTGACATGCTCCTATGAACTTTGTACTCATGGGTCCTTTTACATGGAAATGCCCTAAAGTAAAATCAGTGGTGGAAAAAGTATTGTCCTACTTGAGTAAAAGTACAGATACCTTCAAAGAAAATGACTCAAGTAAAAGTGAAAGTCACCCAGTAAAATGCTACTTGAGTAAAAGTCTAAAAGTATTTGGTTTTAAATATACTTAAGTATTAAAAGTACATATAATTGCTAAAATATACTTATTAAGTATCAAAAGTAAAAGTACAAGTATAAATAATTTCAAATTCCTTATATTAAGCAAAGCAGACGGCCACATCTTCTTGTTTTTATTTTTATGGATAGCCAGGTACACAATCCAACACTCAGACACCATTTACAAACTAAGTATGTGTTTAGTGAGTCAGCCAGATCAGAGGCAGTAGGGATGACCAGGGATGTTCTCTGTTTAGTGAGTCCTCCAGATCAGAGGCAGTAGGGATGACCAGGGATGTTCTCTGTTTAGTGAGTCAGCCAGATCAGAGGCAGTAGGGATGACCAGGGATGTTCTCTGTTTAGTGAGTCAGCCAGATCAGAGGCAGTAGGGATGACTAGGGATGTTCTCTGTTTAGTGAGTCAGCCAGATCAGAGGCAGTAGGGATGACTAGGGATGTTCTCTGTTTAGTGAGTCAGCCAGATCAGAGGCAGTAGGGATGACTAGGGATGTTCTCTGTTTAGTGAGTCAGCCAGATCAGAGGCAGTAGGGATGACTAGGGATGTTCTCTGTTTAGTGAGTCAGCCAGATCAGAGGCAGTAGGGATGACTAGGGATGTTCTCTGTTTAGTGAGTCAGCCAGATCAGAGGCAGTAGGGATGACTAGGGATGTTCTCTGTTTAGTGAGTCAGCCAGATCAGAGGCAGTAGGGATGACTAGGGATGTTCTCTGTTTAGTGAGTCAGCCAGATCAGAGGCAGTAGGGATGACTAGGGATGTTCTCTGTTTAGTGAGTCAGCCAGATCAGAGGCAGTAGGGATGACTAGGGATGTTCTCTGTTTAGTGAGTCAGCCAGATCAGAGGCAGTAGGGATGACTAGGGATGTTCTCTGTTTAGTGAGTCAGCCAGATCAGAGGCAGTAGGGATGACTAGGGATGTTCTCTGTTTAGTGAGTCAGCCAGATCAGAGGCAGTAGGGATGACTAGGGATGTTCTCTGTTTAGTGAGTCAGCCAGATCAGAGGCAGTAGGGATGACTAGGGATGTTCTCTGTTTAGTGAGTCAGCCAGATCAGAGGCAGTAGGGATGACTAGGGATGTTCTCTGTTTAGTGAGTCAGCCAGATCAGAGGCAGTAGGGATGACTAGGGATGTTCTCTGTTTAGTGAGTCAGCCAGATCAGAGGCAGTAGGGATGACTAGGGATGTTCTCTGTTTAGTGAGTCAGCCAGATCAGAGGCAGTAGGGATGACTAGGGATGTTCTCTGTTTAGTGAGTCAGCCAGATCAGAGGCAGTAGGGATGACTAGGGATGTTCTCTGTTTAGTGAGTCAGCCAGATCAGAGGCAGTAGGGATGACTAGGGATGTTCTCTGTTTAGTGAGTCAGCCAGATCAGAGGCAGTAGGGATGACTAGGGATGTTCTCTGTTTAGTGAGTCAGCCAGATCAGAGGCAGTAGGGATGACTAGGGATGTTCTCTGTTTAGTGAGTCAGCCAGATCAGAGGCAGTAGGGATGACTAGGGATGTTCTCTGTTTAGTGAGTCAGCCAGATCAGAGGCAGTAGGGATGACTAGGGATGTTCTCTGTTTAGTGAGTCAGCCAGATCAGAGGCAGTAGGGATGACTAGGGTTCTCTGTTTAGTGAGTCAGATCCAGAGTCTCCAGATCAGAGGCAGTAGGGATGACTAGGGATGTTCTCTGTTTAGTGAGTCAGCCAGATCAGAGGCAGTAGGGATGACCAGGGATGTTCTCTGTTTAGTGAGTCCTCCAGATCAGAGGCAGTAGGGATGACTAGGGATGTTCTCTGTTTAGTGAGTCAGCCAGATCAGAGGCAGTAGGGATGACTAGGGATGTTCTCTGTTTAGTGAGTCAGCCAGATCAGAGGCAGTAGGGATGACCAGGGATGTTCTCTGTTTAGTGAGTCAGCCAGATCAGAGGCAGTAGGGATGACTAGGGATGTTCTCTGTTTAGTGAGTCAGCCAGATCAGAGGCAGTAGGGATGACCAGGGATGTTCTCTGTTTAGTGAGTCAGCCAGATCAGAGGCAGTAGGGATGACTAGGGATGTTCTCTGTTTAGTGAGTCAGCCAGATCAGAGGCAGTAGGGATGACTAGGGATGTTCTCTGTTTAGTGAGTCAGCCAGATCAGAGGCAGTAGGGATGACTAGGGATGTTCTCTGTTTAGTGAGTCAGCCAGATCAGAGGCAGTAGGGATGACCAGGGATGTTCTCTGTTTAGTGAGTCAGCCAGATCAGAGGCAGTAGGGATGACCAGGGATGTTCTCTGTTTAGTGAGTCCGCCAGATCAGAGGCAGTAGGGATGACTAGGGATGTTCTCTGTTTAGTGAGTCAGCCAGATCAGAGGCAGTAGGGATGACCAGGGATGTTCTCTGTTTAGTGAGTCAGCCAGATCAGAGGCAGTAGGGATGACCAGGGATGTTCTCTGTTTAGTGAGTCAGCCAGATCAGAGGCAGTAGGGATGACCAGGGATGTTCTCTGTTTAGTGAGTCAGCCAGATCAGAGGCAGTAGGGATGACCAGGGATGTTCTCTGTTTAGTGAGTCAGCCAGATCAGAGGCAGTAGGGATGACTAGGGATGTTCTCTGTTTAGTGAGTCAGCCAGATCAGAGGCAGTAGGGATGACCAGGGATGTTCTCTGTTTAGTGAGTCAGCCAGATCAGAGGCAGTAGGGATGACTAGGGATGTTCTCTTGAAAAGGTTGTGAATTAGACTATTTTCCTGTCATGCTAAGAATTCTAAATGTAATTAGTACTTTTCAGGTTCAGGGAAAATGTATGAAGTAAAAAAGTACATCATTTGCTTTAGGAATGTAGTGAAATAATAGTTGTCAAAAATATAAAAAGTAAAGTACAGATACCCAAAAAAACAACTTAAGTAGAACTTTAAAGTATTTTTACTTAAGTACTTTACACCACTAGATAAAATGGATGGAGTTGAATTATTATGGTAAAAGTTATTATGGTAAAGTTGTTGAGTTGGTGCCATTCAGGATAACGATCAATTGTAGCTGACTTTCATTTCTTCCGGTCTGTAAAACAAGATTTTAAAAAATACAATTGTATACAATCCACTCGAGTTATGTATCAGCCAAGCCTACAAAGTGTTATATTGTCAGTGAATAGAACATTCAGAATTACTCACATTTTTATGTGGTAAGGGCAGGAGTCCATTTCCCTTCCAGGCCACATGTGATGGTGCCTGGTCCATCCATCACCATGCCCCTATCACAGACAAATGCCACAGAGTCACCAAACTTAAGAGACATTCTTGTTCCTCTTGTCAATTGAGCATTTAAATGACAACATACGTTTTCACTCTATTGTTTTTAAAGGGGATGAGCGGTTTGTTCCCTAACATTACTCTCGGGGCCAAGTTCTCAACACCTAAGGGGTGTTCCTAGTTTGCTAAAAAGCATAGACTTGAACAGGATTTGGAACCTTTGCACTCTGGAGGTGGATCACTCCATGTCCCATCTTTGGTACAGTAGATCTCTCTCGCTCCAATCAGTTTCCCTACGCGACATCGATAGCCAATCACAGTGCTGTACAAGTAAGGTGGTTCCAAATAGCCATTTGTTACTCCATTTACCACCGTAGGAGGTTCAGCACACTGCACAGCTGAAAGACACACATTTACATGATTTTACATGATTACATTACAACAATTTAGAAAATATTATGGTGACAGTATTGGAAGTTCAGGGATGTTATAAACTAAAACAATGATACCTAAAGCAATTTACGTATGACCCAGATACTGTGTGGTGCAATAGGGCGATTCGGTTCCACGCCAGCGTGAGCAGAAAATATTTTTGGTATCTCAGACTGTTCTGGCAAATCTCACATAAAAACTTCATTGGGAGGAAGGATGCTTGAAAAGCTTTTTCCATTTGTATCACAAACCATTTGAGAAAAGTGGATATTTTAGGCCCTTTTTAGAGCTATACATGCCTCCTGTAAGGCCCTATGATCCGTGAACCGTACACAATACAGACAACATCTTGGTGTCATTATACTCCTTATAGTGTTCTCTAAAATATGGAGTATGTCTACATTCTGAAATACACATTCTCACATTCATTTATTCAACATTTTGCTTATTTGTAGACATATTGTTTGTAACAATATACTCTTCAAACATGTCAAATTTCTAGAATGGTCTCTCTCTGGTACTTTTAATGACATGACCCATTGTATACATAGAAATGTATATTATAGGTAATTAACCAATCACAGCCCTCCTTTCGGATTGCACATTCAGCAAGTCACCAGCAGAGGGAATTTCCCATTCACTGTGTTGATGGTGCTCATAAAATGTATAATACCTTCAGAATTAGCAGAGCGCCAACTCTGGAAATTGTATGTATATACTTGTACAGTATATATTGTTACAAATAATATGTCTTAAAATAAACAAATTCAAAAAGAGTAGTTTTGAGATATTAATATTTCAATGTTGAATAAATTAATGTGAAAAATAGTATAGTATAATGACACCAAGATGTTGTCTGTATTGTGTACGGTTCACAGATCATAGGGCCTTACAGGAGGCATGTATAGCTCTAAAAAGGGCCTAAAATGTCCACATTCATCATGATTTTCTCAAAATTACTTATAATAATAATAATATGCCATTTAGCAGACGCTTTTATCCAAAGCGACTTACAGTCATGTGTGCATACATTCTACGTATGGGTGGTCCCGGGAATCGAACCCACTACCCTGGCGTTACAAGCGCCATGCTCTACCAACTGAGCTACAGAAGGACCACTTTGTGATACAAATGTAAAAAAACATGTCAAACATTCTTCCTCCCAGTAAAACATGTATGTGACAGCCTACCTTCACAGACCGGAACACGCCCATCCCAGCCATCAGTCATGCAATTTCTTACATCCCGTCCAACCAGTTGATACCTGGTTAAAAAATGGGGACAAAAAGTGATTTAATCTGGCAATGCATAATTTTATTTGTACACTGTAACAATTATGAGGGTTAGGTAGCCTCGAGAGAAAATAGACATAGTAACAGAATACTTACCCCTCATTACAAACCCCTGTAGCTGTATCCCCAAACTGTACACCGGTATAGATGAAATCCCCATAAAAGATCTCTCCAGCAGATCCACATGATTTGCCTTTGGACAAGAAACATTCACAATACATTTTTTGGGAAAGAACAAAATACACAAACCTTCACTCCCACAGAGTGATATAATATAGACTAGCTATGGATCTGCTGCCACCTAATGGTTAAACAAGATAAGTGCAACCTCCTTAACACGCTACCTATGAGACAGAGCAGTTGCATTTTGTTGAATGTTCTTTATGTACTATATACTGTGCATATACATTTAATATATTCTGAACATAATTAATACTTCTCCTTATGGGTTCTTACGTTCACATCTCAGAGTTACTGGCGTCCACTTCCCACTGACACAGGTACTATAGTAAGCGCCTCCTGCTCTCACGTATCCCAGGGCACAACTGTAACGGACCCGTTCACCAGGACCAAAGTCTGTCTGTGTTATATAGCGGTCAGAAAGGTGTGCGTTGGGAAGGTACGGTGGCACTCTACATCTGCCTAAAGGAAAGGGAGATGGAAAAATTTGACAAAAGATAGAAAGTACATATAGTATAATAACAATGCATCATAACATGTATTATATTTTTCAATGATCAAAGAGAGAGATCTTGGATGGTGTTATGTTTACCATCAGGCTTGGAGCTTTGAGTTATATCAGAGGAATGACAGAGTGGGAGCTGGGGCTGCCACTGGCCATCTGGTCCACAGGTAAGCTGCTGGGCTCCAGTCAGGAGGAAACCCTCAGAGCAGGTGAAGGTCACCGAGTCTCCGACCCTGTACACTGAGTCAGCCTCACTCAGCTTCACACCGTTGGCCACAGAAGGATCAGGGCAGATCACTTCTGCTGGAACCACTTGTGGTTTACCTCCTACTAAAATGAGGACATTTAAAATGTTAGTGGTTTTGTTTAATTAATTGTTGCATCAATAATGACAATTGTTAATGTGGTGTGGCTCATTTTGGAGTTGCCTCCATGGAGACAATGAGCTTATGCTTTGGTTAAAAGCATTGCAGTACAGTAGATAGGACATTAGCCATGCTGTAGTAGCCTAAAGAAATGTTTGTTTATGTGATATTATCATGCTTTTGAGATAATGGGACAACTACGGACTGAATGTCCAAGGCCAACATGGTCAAGTCTCAACAGGAGTATCTTGGTGTGTGGTGCCTACAATCTCTTAGACAAGTACAGGGTCATGCCAGTCTGGTATTTCATACAGCACGACCTACTACATTGATTAGGAGGTGTGTTATGTATCCTACTTAGAAAGGGATAGATCGTATTGCTGCATATTACTGTAAGATTGGTCATTGAATGTTGCACACCTTCACAAGTGGGAATCTCTCCACTCCAGCCAGACTCTTTACACATTCTGTATTCCACCCCCTTCAGTGTAAACCTGTTCCAATATCACAGAGAGGATGAAAACAAATCTCAGGCTATATGCCTATTTCATTACATTCAAGACACTTCCCACTGGGCACGGATGTCAGTTCAATGTCTAGTTTTTATAACATTTGGTTGAGTTTTCAACTAATGTGAATTCAACGTGAAAACAACAAAAAATGTCACTTCATTTAGTTTAAAAGTTAGGTGAAAAAAAAAGAAGAGGAAATGCCCTTCTAGATGACTTTTTGCAAATCCAATCAGTTTTCCACGTTGACTCAATGTCATCACATAGATTTTTTGGGTTAAAATTATGTGGAAAACACATTGATCGAGTCCGTTTTTGTCCAGTGGGTTACTTACCCCTCATTGCACACTGCATATGCCTTGTCCCTGAACGAAGCCCCTGTGTAATCATAGTGTCCATTGAACAACTCCCCAGCAGATCCACATGTTTTCTCTAAGGAGAGGACACATTAAAAAACAGCAGAGCAGTCAGGGAACGAATCCAGGGTGGATGTGCCAAACTCTACATAAAGACTCAGAGAGAGGTGTTAAGACAGCGACACTGCAGCCCTCAACGACTGAAGAGAATATACATTCAACTTACCGAATTCTCTCTCTGCAACCAGCAGAGTAGTGTCAAATGATAGCTCCTTGCCACAAGTCTCATCCCACACATCACAGACTCAGACAGAGAGACACTTATCATAACCATAATGATATGATGACATGACATTCATTGAACCAGTGTTATGCACAACAACAATACACTGAGCTAAATGCTTAGCTGTAGCCTATTACTTACTTTCACACTTCATGGATAACATTGTCCATTTTCCAGCTTCACACATGATAGAACGAATGCCTTTGTACTGAGTGTAGCCCTCAACACATCTGTAGAGGACTTTCGCTCCTTCGCTGAATATGTTTTTCTGTCTCAGGTATTTGGCCCTGACTTGCATGTGTGGAAAGGACGGCGGCGTACCACATTTCGATGGAACTTCAGCTGTTTACAAACAAATGAGCCACACCAGAGAGGTAAAGAAGAATCAGAATCAGAATCAATCAAGAGTTAGCTAACATTGTTAAACATAATTTTAAAAAAAAATAACTATTGACTTTCTGCTTCATTAAGAAATAAACTTCGATGTGTTTTTGGTTGTTGAGACAATTACAAAGTTACAATTACAAAATTACAAAGTTATTTCAATATATTTAGGAATGTTAGCTGGTTAACTCATTTATCCTGCTTTGTAGTACTCATCAACAGAGGCAATTTCAATCACTGCATTAATACCGATTTAATAAAAATTCTAGAAATTACATTGTCGGTGTTACAGTGGTCTGTGCAATGTTATGTTTACGAATATAATAATCTTACCTGAGGGATGTATAGCAATTGATAAAAAGAACATGATTGTATATCCCAGATTCATCATTTCATCCACGTTTATTGTGCATTCGGATCTGTAGGTCTACCCGTTGAAATGTTATTGTGCTTAATAAAATACTATCTAGAGTAGGCTGTATTTTATAGTTGGAGGGTGGAGTAGTCATGTAAGTAGACTTATTTCTATTCATATGTTTATTTACGTCAGCTACTTAGGCTTTACTCACGGGGCGTGTTCGTTTTGCATGGCCTGGTGCCCCGGGTGGGCGGAGTTTGCACATTTTAGACCATTTCATTGGCCATAAGTGAAATCTCCACCCAACTGGGTCACTGGGCCATGATAAACAAACTGGTCCATTAGTAAGCTACATTGTTTAGCCTACAACCTGTGTTTTGCCACTGATATTTGTAAATCATGTATGATAAGTGGACTAAGATACACTCCAAAATAGGAGTGAGTCAAAGTTGATATGTTTTACATATCAAATTTCATCCTGAAATCTGTTAAGATAAGTGTGGAAAGATCTATGGCCCATTTCCCTTTGGGGACAAATCTAAGGGCCAAATACATAGGACCAAGATTGAAAAAAAAAAGCTTGACAGAACATGATTTGTTTACACTAGCATTGTCTGCCTCTTCACTGATTTCCCATCCACTCCTGATCCTCCAATTTCACCCACATTTCTGCTCTAGCCTGGATTCATGTTGCAGAGCAGATCCACAGAGAGAAACACTCCCATTTTAGTAAGATTATACAATTCTAACTTCTGCACACAAAATGCAGTGAGGCAAGATCATGCCACTGAACTTGTAGTGGGAGCACTAGTTTACCACACCCTCTATTCTGTACATGCTTTGGACAGACAAAATATGTTTCCTATGATGGTAGTTAAACTGGCAGGGCAACCCAGTTTCCACCCAACCCAGTTCCCATAAAACTTCTTATTATCAAAACATAACTAATAAAAGTCTAGCTTGTCAACTTGTTTACTGTCCCCAATTGTATTTGTATAAAACTTAACTACACTGAACAAAACTATAAACTCAACATGTAAAGGGTTGGTCCCATGTAATCATGACCCGAAATAAATGATCCCAGAAATGTTCCAAACACACAAAAACCTTACTTCTCTCAAATGTAGCGCAAAAATGTGTTTACATCCCGGTTAGTGAGCATTTCTCCTTTGCCAAAATAACCCATCCACCTGACAGGTGTGGCATATAAAGAAACTGATTAAACAGCATGATATTTACACAGGTGCACCTTGTACTGGGAACAATAAAAAGGCCACAATGCCAAAGATGTTTCAAGTTTTGAGGGAGCATGCAATTGCCATGCTGACAGCAGGAATGTCCACCAGAGCTGTTGCCAGATAATTGATTGTTAATTTCTCTACCATACGCTGCCTCCAACATCATTTTTGTGAATTTGGGAATATGTCCAACTGGCCTCACACCCCAAGACCACGTGGAACCACGCCAGCCCAGGACCTCCAGAGCTGGCTTCTTCACCTGCGGGATGGCTGATGAAACTGTGTTTGCACAACTGAAGAATTTCTGCACAAACTGTCAGAAATCATCTCAGGGAAGCTGATCTGCGAGCTTGTCGTCCTCACCGGTGTCTTGACCTGACTGAAATTCGGCATCGTAAACGACTTGTGGGCAAACGCTCATCATCGATGGCCACTGGCACGCTGGAGAAGTGTGCTCTTAAGATTAATCCTGGTTTCAACTGTACAAGGTAGATGGCATTGTGTTGTGTGGGTGAGCGGTTTTCTGATGTCAATGTTGTGAACAGAGTGCCCCATGGTGGCGGTAAGGTAATGGTATGGGCAGGCATAAGCTACGGACAACGAACACAATGGCATTTTATCTATGGCAAATTGAACGCACAGCAATACCGTGACCAGATCCTGAGGCCCATTGCCGTGCCATTCATCCACTGCCATCACTGTGACCAGATCCTGAGGCCCATTGCCATGCCATTCATCCACTGCCATCACCTCATCTTTCAGCATGATAATGCACAGACCCATGTCGCAAGGACCTGTACACCATTCCTGGAAGCTGAAACTGTCCCAGTTCTTCCATGGCCTGCATACTCACCAGACATGACACCCATTGAGCATGTCTGGGATGCTCTGGATCAACGTGTACAACAACATGTTCCAGTCCTTGCCAATATCCAGCAACTTCGCACAGCCATTAGAGGAATGGGACAAAATTCCACATGCCACAATCAACAGCCTGATCAAATCTATGCGAAGGAGATGTCGCGCTGCATGAGGTAAATGGTGGCCACACCAGATACTGATTGGTTTTCTGATCTACGCCCCTACCCTTTAACATTTAAAAAACATTTTTTTAAGGTATCTGTGACCAACAGATCCATATCTGTACTCCCAGTCATGTGAAATACATAGATTAGGGCCTAAATCATTTATTTTAATGGACTGATTTCCTTATATGAACTGTAACTCAGTATAATCTTTGTTGCGTTTATATTTTTGTTCAGTGCATTTGTGTAGACGAGCCATGTTATCAACATTTGATTACTGATGAACCACTCATCCAAGGGCAGGATGCCTATAGGCGGAGTACTGATTTATTTTGGTCCTCGGTCTGTCATTGGTTTATAACAGGGGTGTCAAACTAATTCCATGGATGGCCTAGAGTCTGCTGACTTTTGTTTTTTCCTTTCAATTAAGACCTAGACAACCAGGTGAGGAGAGTTCCTTACTAATTAGTGACCTTAATTCATCAATCAAGTACAAGGGAGGAGCGAAAACCCACAGACACTCGGCTCTCCATGGAATGAGTTTGACGCATTTATAGAAAGCACCATTTAAGTTGCCTACACATCAGAAAACCCAACAATTTATTATTTCTATTCCAACTATAGTTCAGAATTGTCCTAATTTACAAATACAGTAATACAAGTTTCTGTATGACTCATAACGTTTCATTACAATGTCTCCACACCTTAAAGTGTTGTTGGTTTAGGTAAATGGTTGCCTCGAGTGTAGTACAATGCAGTCTTGCGAAAGATGCCCACTGATACACAAACAAGGCTGTGAAAGCGGTAATGCGTGACAAGGACATTACTGTTTCCAATAACAGAAATGAAAAAATAATAATATAGTCAAAGGAGGCACGCCTGCTGATTGAACCAAATAAATACTTCCTGTGAGAATAATGTACTGTATGCTTCAGTAGTTCATGCTATACACAGACACTGAAGTTTCAGATGGGTTGCTTCATTGTTATACTACCATTTCCCCTATGACACACCAGTCTGGAAACATTTGAACATCCCCAATCCCCTGCTGCCACCTTCCCTTTACGTCTTTCAGACACTTATTGTATTAGTCCTCTTGCACAGATACTGTAGGTCAAATATGAGAAGATTGAGTCATCTCGGTTATTATTCCCAGGAAGTCACTCCCAGTCTTGCCCCATAGCCAGGGTTCTGCCACAGGCTTGCCCTGGCTTGAGAGAGACAGGGAGTTGTAGTGGAAACATCTAAACATGATGACTCCTCCCAATAAGCTCAATACATCTGGCCACATTATGTACCAGAGAACCAAATCAAGTCAAACTGCCATGAGCAAGACGTTCTGACAGAGTACAACATAATTTCTTCAATAATTTACACTTACATCAGATAATTCTAGTGATCTAAAAATATCTTACAGCATCATACCATTATATCATTCAGTATGTTGTAGTCTTACAGGCTACTGACTGACTGCCTACTTATATAATAACATTGTCTTGTAACAGCCACAAAAGTAAATGTTGCTAAACACAGGCACAGAAGCACTTTAGAGCAGCATTGAATTTAACATTATCAATGTGGCAGTAATAAACAAGGTGCACATGGTTGGACACAATCAGTGAACTGTAAGTATGAAAGTACCCATCTTCGATTACACTGTGCTTTTTCAAATGTCAGTATAGCACATTTAAGAATAAATATTCCAAAATGTTGATGGCATGGCATGTTGACTGTAACTACAGTAGTACTGTCTAAAAAATATTTGCCCCCTTAAATCATGATGCCATTTTAGCTGAGGACATGCAATTGATACATTGATAATGCAAGGACATGGGTGTTTCATAACATGGCCATGAATATGTGACAGAATTGCAGTGTGAAATGTGAAATCTATACACACACAGTAATGTAACATGTAAAAGTAACATGTGACGAACTAATAACATTAACTCTTAAGCCAAAATGTTAAATCCTGTATGGTGGTCTTTCAGCATTTGTACTCTCACTGAGGAAACAAGGCTGGTCAAGTATGAGAATGTTCAAAAGAGATGATATTCAACTATCCAATTAAAGGGGTACATATACTGAACAAAAATATAAAAAGACAACATGTCAAAGTGTTGGTCCTATGTTTCATGAGCTTAAATAAAAGATACCAGAAATGTTCCATACGCACAAAAATACATTTCTCAAATGATGTGCAGAAATTTGTTTACATCTCTGTTAGTGAGCATTTCTCATTTGCCAAGACAATCCATCCACCTGACGGGTGTGGCATGTCAAGAAGCTGATTAAAACAGCATGCTCATTACACAGGTGCACCTTGTGCTGGGGACAACAAAAGATCACTCAAATGTGCAGTTGTCACACAACACAATGCCACATATGTCTCAAGTTGAGGGAGCGTGCAATTGGCATGCTGATTGCAGGAATGCCCACCAGAACTGTTCCCAGAGAATTTAATGTTAATTTCGGAGGACTATTTCTGTCTGTAATAAAGCCCTTTTGTGAGGAAAAGCTCATTCTGATTGGCTGGGCCTGGCTCCCAAGTGGGTGGACTTATGCCCTTCCCAGGCCCCAATGGCTGCGACCTTGCCCAGTCATGTCAAATCCATAGATTAGGGCCTAATTTATTTATTTAAATTGACTCATTTCCTTATACGAGCTGTAACTCAGTTAAACCATTAAAATTGTTGCATGTTGCATTTAGATTTTTGTTCAGAATATATTATTCATAAGATCTTAAGTAATTGTTTATAAACTATATTGTAGAATTAAAGGATAATCATTTAAGGATAAGACAGTGTTTGTAGTCAGTGCTTTGTTTTTTATCCATTTTTCAGTGTGGCAACCCTCTCCATTAGTTAGTGTAAATTAAATACATTGTAATAGACAAATCACTGAATGTCTCAAATCTACTGAGACAAATAATCTCAAGGATGTCCTCTATTCAACATTCTAAAGTTCTGTTCACAATAAATTAAACGTTGACTGTTGATAAGTGTGTGTGCGCAAGGTCATGTTTGTCTCAAATCATATCGCTCTTCACCCACACACACCATCTATCTAACAGATGGCAACAGAAATGGAACTGTAGAACAAATTCTGGCAACTACAACAACCACATTCCATACCTAATTTGCTGCTAAGACAGTGTGCTTGAACTCCTGCTTGACAATCAAATTGGTAAGGCTGGCATGATATGAAGCAAGCCTGAGCAGACAGAGGGTACCTGGGTTCAAATACTATTTGAAATAATTAAAAATAATTTAGCTGTGCTTTATAGCGCTTGCCTGTTGCAATGGAATCAGCGGAAAAGTCCCCAAAGTGCAAACACTACCCACCTGGCACTCCAGGCAAGCTAAAGCAAACACTACCCACCTGGCACTCCAGGCAAGCTAAAGCAAACACTACCCACCTGGCACTCCAGGCAAGCTAAAGCAAACACTACCCACCTGGCACTCCAGGCAAGCTAAAGCAAACACTACCCACCTGGCACTCCAGGCAAGCTAAAGCAAACACTACCCACCTGGCACTCCAGGCAAGCTAAAGCAAACACTACCCACCTGGCACTCCAGGCAAGCTAAAGCAAACACTACCCACCTGGCACTCCAGGCAAGCTAAAGCGAACACTACCCACCTGGCACTCCAGGCCAGCTAAAGCGAACACTACCCACCTGGCACTCCAGGCAAGCTAAAGCGAACACAAGGTATTTTTAAATTGTATTTGAACCCAGATCTGATGGCAGCGAAAATGTGGGGGAGTGGAGACACTCTTCCCAGTCCTCTTCAACTGTGGACAGCATCTTCTGCATCTCCTGGGCTGAAGCAGTTGAGATACTCCTTTAAGAGGCAGAAGGAGGGGGAAACAGAGTGTTACATCCATGCAAAGCTGTGCCAAGGCCAGGGGCCATCCTCATAGTTTGTTTTGACTGGCCTCTGCTACACTTGAGCTCAGACAGAGGAGGGTGAGGTCAATCACAAGACACAGCTTACTCTGTTTTTATAATAAGCTGTTTTTATAAATGATCAACTTTAATGAGGCAAATGGGGAAACTAAAACTGCAGATTAAAAAAATTATACTAATTTTAACCCTAAAAGCACCAACAGGGGTAAATGGTGAGGTCCTTCTGATCCTTCTGAAAATGTTAGGGCTTTGTCAAGCAACTAGTTACAGACAACAACAAAAAACAATTTAGCATAATTTACATGTTAAAAAAAGATGAATGAAAAATATATTTTGTAAAGTAGTGGTGTGCTGCGAAACTAAAAATGTGGACTCAATAGTAAACTTTGTGACAAAAGCACCACATTTAGCACAGAAGTAGATGTATGTATCCTGAAATTACAGTCGTGGCCAAAAGTTTTGAGAATGACACAAATATTAATTTCCACAAAGTTTGCTGCTTCAGTGTCTTTGGATATTTTTGTCAGATGTTACTATGGAATGATGAAGTATAATTACAAGCCTTTCACAAGTGTCAAAGGCTTTTATTGACAATTACATGAAGTTGATGCAAAGATTCAATATTTGCAGTGTTGACCCTTCTTTTTCAAGACCTCTGCAATCCACCCTGGCATGCTGTCAATTAACTTCTGGGCCACATCCTGACTGATGGCAGCCTAGTCTTGCAGAATCAATGCTTGGAGTTTGTCAGAATTTGTGGGTTTTTGTTTGTCCACCTGCCTCTTGAGGATTGACCACAAGTTCTCAATGGGATTAAGGTCTTGGGAGTTTCCTGGCCATGGACCCAAAATATCGATGTTTTGTTCTCCGAGCCACTTAGTTATCACTTTTGACTTATGGCAAGGTGCTCCATCATGCTGGAAAAGGCATTGTTCGTCACCAAACTGTTCCTGGATGGTTGGGGGAAGTTGCTCTCGGAGGATGTGTTGGTACCATTCTTTATTCATGGCTGTGTTCTTAGGCAAAATTGTGAGTGAGCCCACTCCCTTGGCTGAGAAGCAACCACACACACGAATGGTCTCAGAATGCTTTACTGTTGGCATGACACAGGACTGATGGTAGCGCTCATATTGTCTTCTCCGGACAAGCTTTTTTCCGGATGCCCCAATCGGAAATGGGATTCATCAGAGAAAATGACTTTGCCCCAGTCCTCAGCAGTCCAATCCTTGTACCTTTTGCAGAATAACAGTCTGTCCCTGCTGTTTTTCCTGGAGAGAAGTGGCTTCTTTGCTGCCCTTGACACCAGGCCATCCTCCAAAAGTGTTCGCCTCACTGTGCATGCAGATGCACTCACACCAGCCTGCTGCCATTCCTGAGCAAGCTCAACTTTAGAAGACGGTCCTGGCGCTTGTTGGACTTTCTTGGGCGCCCTGAAGCCTTCTTCACAACAATTGAACTGCTCTCCTTGAAGTTCTTAATGATCCGATAAATGGTTGATTTCAGTGCAATCTTGCTGGCAGCAATATCCTTGCCTGTGAAGCCCTTTTTGTGCAAAGCAATGATGACGGCACGTGTTTCATTGCAGGTAACCATGATTGACAGAGGAAGCCCAATGATTCCAATCACCTCCCTCCCTTTGAAGCTTCCAGTCTGTTATTCGAACTCAATCAGCATGACAGAGTGAACTCCAGCCTTGTCCTCGTAAACACTCACACCTGTGTTAAAGAGAGAATCACTGACATGATGTTAGCTGGTCCTTTTGTGGCAGGGCTGAAATGCAGTGGAATTGTTTTTTGGGGGGGATTCAGTTCATTTGCATGGCGAAGGGGGAATTTGCAATTAATTGCAATTCATCTGATCACTCTTCATAACATTCTGGAGTATATGCAAATTGCCATCATACAAACTGAGGCAGCAGACTTTGTAAAAATTAATATTTGTGTCATTCTCAAAACTTTTGACCACGACTGTACGGGCCTTCAGAAAGTATTCATACACCTTGACTTTGTCCACATTTTGTGTTACAGCAGGAATTCAAAATGAATTAAATGTATTTTTTCTCTCACCCATTTACACACAATACCCATAATGCCAAACAAAAACACGTTGCAATTTTTTTTTTTTTAAATGTAATCTATAAATATCTAATTTGCAGAAGTATTCACATCCCTGAGTCAATACATGTTAGAATCATCTTTGGCAGTGATTAAAGCGGAGTCTTTCAGGGTAAGTTTAAGTGCTTTCCACACCTAGATTGTGCAACAGTTGCCCATTATTCTTTGCAAAATTCTTCAAGGATTGTCCAATTTGTTGTTGATCATTGCCAGACAACCATTTTCAAGTATATTTAAGTCAAAACTGTAACTAGGCCACTCAGGAACATTCCCCATCTTCTTGGTACTGTAATCAACTCCAGTGCAGACTTGGCCTTGTGTTTAGGTTATTGTCCTGCTGAAAGGTGTATTCATCTCCCGGTGTCTGGTGGAAAGCAGACTGAACCAGGTTTTCCTCTAAGACTTTGCCTGTGTTTAGCTCCATTCTGCTTATTTTTTACCCTGAAAAACCCAGTCCTTAACAATTACAAGCATACCCATAACATGATGCAGCCACCGCTACGCTTGAAAATATGGAGAGTGGTACTCAGTAATGTGTTGTATTACTTTTTTGCTGTATTACTTTAGTGCCCTGTTACAAACAGGATGCATGTTTTCCAATATTTTTAGTCTGTACAGGCTTCCTTTTTTTCCACTGTCAATTAAGCATCCTTCCTAACTCCAGCATCTGAGTTAGGAAGGACACCTGTATCTTTGTAATGACTGGGTGTATTGACACAACATCCAAAGTGTAATAAGTTCATGCTCAAAGGGATATTCAGTGTCTGCTTTTCAAAAATGTGTACCCATCTACCAATAGGTGCCCTTCTTTTCGAGGCATTGGAATACCTCCCTGGTCTTTGTGGTTAAACCTGTGTTTGAAATTCACTGTTCGAATGAGGGACCTTAAAGATAATTGTATGTGTGGGGTACAGAGACTAGGTAGTCATTCAAAAATCATGCCAACCACTATTATTGCACACAGAGTGAGTCCATACAACATATTACATGACTAGTTAAGCAAATTTATACTCTTGGAACGTATAAAAAAGGGGTTGAATACCTATAGACTCAAGACATTTCAGCTTTTCAATTTTAATGAATTTGTAAAAAAAAAAATGAAAAACATAATTCCACTATGGGGACATTGTGTGCTGGCAAGTAACAAAAAAATATATAATTTAATCAATTTTTAGAGAATCTTGTTTCTCATGGTCTGAGTGTCCTTTAGGTGCCTTTTGGCAAACCCCAAGTGGGCTGTCATGTGCCTTTTACTGAGGAGTGGCTTCCGTCTGGGCCCGATTGGTGGAATGCTGCAGAGATGGTTGTCCTTCTGGAAGGTTCTCCCATCTCCACAGAGGAACTCTAGTGCCCCGTCAAGAGTGACCATCGGGTTCTTGGTCACCTCCCTGACCAAAGCCCTTCTCCCCCTGCTCAGGTTGGCCGGCTCTAGACCTGATATAGACAGTGTGTTCTTTTCCAAATCATGTCCAATCAATTATAATTACCACAGGTGGGCTCCAATCAAGTTGAAGAAACATCTGAAGGATTATCAATGGAAACAGGATCCACCTGAGCTCAATTGAGTATCATAGCAAAGGGTCTGAATACTTATGACCATTTTTATTTTTACTCGCTTTGTCATTATGGGCTATTGTATGTAGACTTTATTTAATCAATTTTAGAATAAGGCTGTAACGTAACAAAATATGGAAAAAGTCAAGGGGTCTGAGTACTTTCTTAATGCTTTCTAAAAGGCTGATGGCATCGGCGCCCACATTGCCCATATTGGTGGCCATCTTAGGTCATACCGGTATGTCAGATTAGCTCTAAATCACCAATTTCTTAGCTTCTGAGTATCACAAAAATACAACACTTTGAATGAATAACAGACAAAATGTTCATAACATGTGGCTATGGATGAAATGCATCAAATTAACAACTTAAATTAAAAATATATATTTTGAAACATTAAACTTGTGTGGGACAAATTGTGTGGGAAAGTCCCGCATTTTGGCCCTTTGTTCCACGTCCCCCAACCAAACAATCATGTCCCGCATTTTATTAACAAATTCAAACACCACTAATTTAGAAAAAAAGGTTGATTTGTCCCGTATTTCAGTCACACATTCCAACCTGTCTCTTGCAGTCATGTTGCGCTTACATATACAGTTGAAGTGGGAAGTTTACATACACTTAGGTTGGAGTCATTTAAACGTGTTTTTCAACCACTCCACAAAATTCTTGTTAACAAACTATATATTTGGCAATTCAGTTAGGACATCTACTTTGTGCATGACAAGTAATATTTCCAACAATTGTTTACAGACACATTATTTCCCTGTATCACAATTCCAGTGGGTCAGAGGTTTTCATACACGAATTCCAGAAAATGATGTAATGGCTTTAGGAGCTTCCGATAGGCTAATTGACATGATTTGAGTCAATTGGAGGTGTACCTGTGGATGCATTTCAAGGCCTACCTTCAAACTCAGTGCCTCTTTTGCTTGACATTATGGGAAAATCAAAAGAAATCAGCCAAGACCTCAGAAAATAAATTGTAAACCTCCACAAGTCTGGTTCATCCTTTGGAGCAATTTCCAAATGCCTGAAGGTACCACGTTCATCTGCAAAAACCAATAATACGCAAGTATAAACATCATGGGTCCACACAGCCATCATACCGCTCAGGAAGGAGACGCGTTCTGTTTCCTAGAGATGAACGTACTTTGGTGCGAAAAGTGCAAATCAATTCCAGAACAACAGCAAAGGACCTTGTGAAGATGCTGGAGGAAACAGGTACAAAAGTATCTATATCCACAGTAAAACGAGTCCTATATCGACACAACCTGAAAGGCCGCTCAACAAGGAAGAAGCCACTGCTCCAAAGCCGCCATAAAAAAGCCAGTCTAAGGTTTGCAACTGCAAATGGGGACAAAGATAGTTTTTTTTGAGAAATGTTCTCTGGTCTGATGAAACAAAAATATAACTGTTTGGCCATAATGACCATTGTTATGTTTGGAGGAAAAAGGGGGAAACTTGCAAGCTGAAGAACACCATCCCAAACGTGAAGCACGGGGGTGGCAGCATCATGTTGTGGGGGTGCTTTGCTGCAGGAGGGACTGGTGCACTTCACAAAAAAGATGGCATCATGAGGAGGAAAATTATGTGGATATATTGAAGCAACATCTCAAGACATCAGTCAGGTAGTTAAAGCTTGGTCGCCAATAGGTCTTCCGAATGGACAATGACCCCAAGCATACTTCCAAAGTTGTGGCAAAATGGCTTAAGGACAACAAAGTCAAGCTATTGGAGTGGCCATCACAAAGCCCTAACCTCAATCCTATAGAACATTTGTGGGCAGAACTGAAAAAGCATGTGCGAGCAAGGAGGCCTACAAACCGGACTCAGTTCCACCAGCTCTGTCTGGAGGAATGGGCCAAAATTCACCCAACATTGTGAGAAGCTTGTGGAGGCTACCCAAAACGTTTGACCCAAGTTAAACAATTTAAAGGTAATGCAACCAAATACTAATTGAGTGTATGTAAACTTCTGACCCACTGGGAATGTGATTAAAGAAATAAAAGCTGAAATAAAATCACTATTATTCTGACATTTCACATTCTTACAATAAAGTGGTGATCCTAACTGACCTAAGACAGGGAATTTTTACTAGAATTAAATGTCAGGAATTGTGAAAGTGAGTTTAAATATATTTGGCCAAGATGTATGTAAACTTCCGACTTCAACTGTATATATAATAAGGATGTTGTACTGGAGATGTTAAACACTTCTCCAATCATTACTAGGATCTGATATTCTGCACAGAGCAAGACGAGACATAGGCCTATCGTCAACCAATTACATTTCTCATACTTTCCAGCAAAATTCGAGCTAAACTTGGAGAGGACAGTTGCCTAACTACTTACAAAAATGTTGCTTCTGACGAAGTGCTACAAAAGTAAGTAAATAGCCATGTTAGACTGAAATAAGGCAATTTTATCTAACTTGTGAGGCTCTACATGCTCATTAGTTGCTCATTTAACATATTTGCTGTATAGCCCCTTTGGAAAATGTAAATGTATTGTTGAAAATGTGAAGACAAAAACATTTTTTTTTATGTGAATCACAACAGCATTGCCCCCAGTTTGGGAATATCTGCTCAAGTAGAATTCACTCTTCTCCTACTCAGGTGTTTTCACAGTTGATAATCATATACAATTTACATGCTGTACCAAAATGAACAAATGGCAGGTGTCAACACAATCTCGCATTAGATGACACATTCAGAGTACTACATTTCACATACTATAAAAACCTTTTTTTTTTTTTTTGCATACTATTTAGTACGCTAGTATGGGTATTCAGAAATACCCAGTGTCTTGGAAGATCAATGATGAATTAGTATTCTACATAACCAAATTTAACAGCATAGTATAATGTTACTGTTTTAGGATGGTTAGCTGAATAGACAAACAAATATATATACACACTACTGTTCGAAAGTTTGGGGTCACTGAGAAATGTCCTTGTTTTTCTGTGAAGGGAGTAGCACACGGCGTTGTATGAGATCTCAGTTTCTTGGCAATTCCTCGCATGGAATAGCCTTCATTTCTCAGAACAATAATAGTGACAAGTTTCTGAGAGTGAGTTATTTGTTTCTGGCCATTTTGAGCCTGTAAACCAACCCATAAAATGCTGATGCTCCAGATACTCAACTAGTCTAAAGGTGGCCAGTTGTATTGCTTCTTGAATCAGCACAACAGTTTTCAGCTGTGCTAACATAATTGTGAAAGGGTATTCTAATGATCAATTAGCCTTTTAAAATGGATTATCTAACACAGCATGCCATTGGAACACAGGAGTGAAGGTTGCTGATAATGGGCCTCTGTACGCCTATGTAGATATTCCATAAAAAATCTGCCGTTTCGAGCGTCATTTACAACATTAACAATGTCTACACTGCATTTATGATCAATTTGATGTTATTTTAATGGACAATTTTGTTTAGCTTTTCTTTCAAAAACAAGGACATTTCTAGGTGACCCCAAACTTTTGAACGACAGTGTATATTGTGGACAAAATACAAAAGCATTTGCCACTATGCAGAATATGCTTGTATTGAAACTAAATAAAGGAAGAATATATTGTTAACACAATCGTCTCCAATTTGCTCACATAAAAAATATTTGAAAATATTGAATATATATTGAATATTGAATAAATATTGAAAATCACATTTTCATTTCATTACAGTACAACGGTTTGATTTGTTTGATCGTAGCTAGCTACATAGCTAGCTACATAGCCGTCTTTGTTTCTAAGATAATTGTGTAGTCTAGACCGATTTCCTAGGTTAGCTAGCCAGCTATTGTCGTTCTTTTAACTCAACGTAACGTAAACAACACTGCTAGCTAGCCAGCTAGCCCCCGAATAGCAGCACTGTAGAAATTATTACACTCAACGGAACGACTTGATTAGTGTAGTGCCAACAACGCAGCTACTGCCAGCTAGCCTACTTTAGCAGTACTGTATCATTTTAATCATTTTAGTCAATAAGATTCTTGCTACGTAGCTTAACTTTCTGAACATTCGAGACGTGTAGTCCACTTGTCATTCCAATTTCCTTGCATTAGCGTAGCCTTTTCTGTAGCCTGTCAACTATGTGTCTGTCTATCCCTGTTCTCTCCTCTCTGCACAGACCATACAAACGCTCCACACCGCGTGGCCGCGACCACCCTAATCTGGTGGTCCCAGCGCGTACGACCCACGTGGAGTTCCAGGTCTCCGGTAGCCTCTGGAACTGCCGATCTGCGGCCAACAAGGCAGAGTTCATCTCAGCCTATGCCTCCCTCCAGTCCCTTGACTTCTTGGCACTGACGGAAACATGGATCACCACAGATAACACTGCTACTCCTACTGCTCTCTCCTCGTCCGCCCACGTGTTCTCGCACACCCCGAGAGCTTCTGGTCAGCGGGGTGGTGGCACCGGGATCCTCATCTCTCCCAAGTGGTCTTTCTCTCTTTCTCCCCTTACCCATCTGTCTATTGCCTCCTTTGAATTCCATGCTGTCACAGTTACCAGCCCTTTCAAGCTTAACATCCTTATCATTTATCGCCCTCCAGGTTCCCTCGGAGAGTTCATCAATGAGCTTGATGCCTTGATAAGCTCCTTTCCTGAGGACGGCTCACCTCTCACAGTTCTGGGCGACTTTAACCTCCCCACGTCTACCTTTGACTCATTCCTCTCTGCCTCCTTCTTTCCACTCCTCTCCTCTTTTGACCTCACCCTCTCACCTTCCCCCTACTCACAAGGCAGGCAATACGCTTGACCTCATCTTTACTAGATGCTGTTCTTCCACTAACCTCATTGCAACTCCCCTCCAAGTCTCCGACCACTACCTTGTATCCTTTTCCCTCTCGCTCTCATCCAACACTTCCCACACTGCCCCTACTCGGATGGTATCGCGCCGTCCCAACCTTCGCTCTCTCTCCCCCGCTACTCTCTCCTCTTCCATCCTATCATCTCTTCCCTCTGCTCAAACTTTCTCCAACCTATCTCCTGATTCTGCCTCCTCAACCCTCCTCTCCTCCCTTACTGCATCCTTTGACTCTCTATGTCCCCTATCCTCCAGGCCGGCTCGGTCCTCCCCTCCCGCTCCGTGGCTCGACGACTCATTGCGAGCTCACAGAACAGGGCTCCGGGCAGCCGAGCGGAAATGGAGGAAAACTCGCCTCCCTGCGGACCTGGCATCCTTTCACTCCCTCCTCTCTACATTTTCCTCCTCTGACTCTACTGCTAAAGCCACTTTCTACCATTCTAAATTCCAAGCATCTGCCTCTAACCCTAGGAAGCTCTTTGCCACCTTCTCCTCCCTCCTGAATCCTCCCCCCTCCTCCCTCTCTGCAGATGACTTCGTCAACCATTTTGAAAAGAAGGTCGATGACATCCGATCCTCGTTTGCTAAGTCAAACGACACCGCTGGTTCTGCTCACACTGCCCTACCCTACGCTCTGACCTCTTTCTCCCCTCTCTCTCCAGATGAAATCTCGCGTCTTGTGACGGCCGGCCGCCCAACAACCTGCCCGCTTGACCCTATCCCCTCCTCTCTTCTCCAGACCATTTCCGGAGACCTTCTCCCTTACCTCACCTCGCTCATCAACTCATCCCTGACCGCTGGCTACGCCCCTCCCGTCTTCAAGAGAGCGAGAGTTGCACCCCTTCTGAAAAAACCTACACTCGATCCCTCCGATGTCAACAACTACAGACCAGTATCCCTTCTCTCTTTTCTCTCCAAAACTCTTGAGCGTGCCGTCCTTGGCCAGCTCTACCGCTATCTCTCTCAGAATGACCTTCTTGATCCAAATCAGTCAGGTTTCAAGACTAGTCATTCAACTGAGACTGCTCTTCTCTGTATCACGGAGGCGCTCCGCACTGCTAAAGCTAACTCTCTCTCCTCTGCTCTCATCCTTCTAGACCTATCGGCTGCCTTCGATACTGTGAACCATCAGATCCTCCTCTCCACCCTCTCCGAGTTGGGCATCTCCCGGCGCGGCCCACGCTTGGATTGCGTCCTACCTGACAGGTCGCTCCTACCAGGTGGCGTGGCGAGAATCTGTCTCCTCACCACGCGCTCTCACCACTGGTGTCCCCCAGGGCTCTGTTCTAGGCCCTCTCTTATTCTCGCTATACACCAAGTCACTTGGCTCTGTCATAACCTCACATGGTCTCTCCTATCATTGCTATGCAGACGACACACAATTAATCTTCTCCTTTCCCCCTTCTGATGACCAGGTGGCGAATCGCATCTCTGCATGTCTGGCAGACATATCAGTGTGGATGACGGATCACCACCTCAAGCTGAACCTCAGCAAGACGGAGCTCCTCTTCCTCCCGGGGAAGGACTGCCCGTTCCATGATCTCGCCATCACGGTTGACAACTCCATTGTGTCCTCCTCCCAGAGCGCTAAGAACCTTGGCGTGATCCTGGACAACACCCTGACGTTCTCAACTAACATCAAGGCGGTGTCCCGTTCCTGTAGGTTCATGCTCTACAACATCCGCAGAGTACGACCCTGCCTCACACAGGAAGCGGCGCAGGTCCTAATCCAGGCACTTGTCATCTCCCGTCTTGATTACTGCAACTCGCTGTTGGCTGGGCTCCCTGCCTGTGCCATTAAACCCCTACAACTCATCCAGAACGCCGCAGCCCGTCTGGTGTTCAACCTTCCCAAGTTCTCTCACGTCACCCCACTCCTCCGCTCTCTCCACTGGCTTCCAGTTGAAGCTCGCATCCGCTACAAGACCATGGTGCTCGCCTACGGAGCTGTGAGGGGAACGGCACCTCAGTACCTCCAGGCTCTGATCAGGCCCTACACCCAAACAAGGGCACTGCGTTCATCCACCTCTGGCCTGCTCGCCTCCCTACCACTGAGGAAGTACAGTTCCCGCTCAGCCCAGTCAAAACTGTTCGCTGCTCTGGCCCCCAATGGTGGAACAAACTCCCTCACGACGCCAGGACAGCGGAGTCAATCACCACCTTCCGGAGACACCTGAAACCCCACCTCTTCAAGGAATACCTAGGATAGGGTAAGTAATCCTTCTCACCCCCCAACAAGATTTAGATGCAAGTGGCTGTTCCACTGGCTGTCATAGGTGTTTGCACCAATTTGTAAGTCGCTCTGGATAAGAGCGTCTGCTAAATGACTTAAATGTAAATGTAAATGAAGGGTTTACATGTGTAGTTTGGACATTTAATCTGTAAAATTCTGCCAACATTTTTTATTCATGTAGTCGCCCCTCCCCCGCGAATTTCCGCAAAATCCTGCTGTTGGTCACCCTAAATTGTACAATAAATGTGTGATAATAAATAAATATCTGGTTATTTGGGGGAATTTGAATGTTTTACTGCTTGAAAGTGTCTCTTTGCAATCATTACCAATTTGGGGTCAATAATAATAACCTCCGTTGGCACCCCTTAAGCAAAAAATATGTTGGGTGCTTTTAGGGTTAAAAGGTAGAGTCAGTGATGCACATAGAGAGCAGAATCGGGCCGACTTCCGCAACAACTAAGACTGCGAAGCGTGAGACAAAATTGTTTTGGTCCTGTAGCTATTGCCATGCAGCAGCGTGAAGCACACCCGTGCAGATACTCAGTGCATCATCGTCTTGCATTGTGCTCTCCTGCAGTAACTGACGTTTATCCTACTGTTTGTGGAAAGGTCATATCACTGAGTCTCAGTTGAAGGACATAAGTAACATCATAAACATATGTAAAAGAGCGAGACATTCATACAAAAAGACAACACTAACTTGGCTTTGTGCCAACTCTGCTCCCTCAGGGTCCTCAAAGGACTGCATGCTGGGTAGAAAGGGGGCCAGGGGCCGTCGAGATTGAGGTAGGTTGCCAGCGCTGTAGAGGCGCGGTCGCTTCACCTGGTCGTGACTGGACAGCGGGGTGAAACTGTTCCTCCGTAGGAATGTGGCAGGAACGACGTCATTAAGGACTTTATCCTGGTGAGACAAGATTAAGGAAAGAGAATCAGAAATGAGAGAAATAAAGTATTTTTCACCGTGTGTGTGTGTGTGTGCGCGCATGTGTGCACAAGCCTTGCTTGCTACACTTGTGAAAATAATCCAGCTGGAACAAACAGAAGATTGAAGGCGCTTTGCGGTTCCTTTCCCAGACATGTTATTCTCCCTCCATTTAACAGGGCTATTCTCAGGAAAAGGCAGTGTGGTCATTTTTATGACTGTGACGCCCACACCACCAGGGACATCTGGTTAACACACTGTACTGGGGACAGCACTGAGGTCTGTTCACACCAGAACTACAATCCCATCAGAAAATATTCATACCCCTTGACTTATTCCACATTTTGCTGTGTTACAATTAAACATGGATTAAATATGTGTTTTTTTCTCATCCATCTACACACAAAACCCCATAACGACAGAGTGAAAACAATTTTAGCAAATCTATTGTAAATAAAATACAGAAATATCTAATTTACATAAGTATTCACACCCCTGACTGAATACTTTGTCGAAGCACCGTTCGCAGTGATTACAGCTGTGAGTCTTTCTGGTTAAGTCTAAGAGCTTTCCACACCTGGATTCCACACCTGGATTGTCCATTATTCTTTTCAACATTTTTCAAGCGTTTGTCATATTGGATATTGATCATTGCTTGACAACCATTTTCAGGTCTTGCTATAGATTAGTACCAGTCATAAGTTTGGACACGCCTACTCATTCAATTGTTTTTATTTTCTACAATGTAGAGTAATAGTGAAGACAACAAAACTAATGAAAATGTTAAATATATATATATATATATTCTTCAAAGTAGCAACCCTTTATCACAGCTTTGCACACTCTTGGCATTCTCTCAACCAGCTTCACCTGGAATGCCTTCCAGTCTTGAAGGAGTTATCACATATGCTGAGCACTTGTTGCCTGCTTTTCCTTCATTCTGCGGTCCAACTCATCCCAAACCATCTCAATTGGGTTGAGGTCCGGTGACTGTGGAGGCCAGGTCATCTGATGCAGCACTCCATCACTCTCCTTCTTGGTCAAATAGGCCTTACATAGCCTGGAGGTGTGGTGGGTCATTGTCCGGTTGAAAAACAAATTATGGTGGGACTAAGCGCAAACCAGATGGGATGGTGTGTCGCTACAGAATCCTGTGGTAGCCATGCTGGTTAAGTGTGCCTTGAATTCAAAATAAATCACTGATAGTGTCACCAGCAAAGAACCCCCACACCTCCTCCTCCATGCTCAGCGTCTCACAAAGACACGGCGGTTGGAACAAAAATATAATTTGGACTCAGACAAAAGGAAAGATTTTCACCTGTCTAATGTCCATTGCTCGTGTTTCTTTACCCCAAGCAAGTCTCTTCTTCTCATTGGTGTCCATTAGTAGTGGTTTCTTTGCAGCAATTCGACCATGAAGGCCTGATTCACGCAGTCTCCTATGAACAGTTGATGTTGAGATGTGTCTGTTACTTGAACTCTGAAGCATTTATTTGGGGTGCAATCTGCGGCTGGTAACTAATCAAATTATCCTCTTCAGCAGAGGTAACTCTGGGTCTTCCTTTCCTGTGACGGTCCTCATGAGAGACAGTTTCATCATAGAGCTTGATGCTTTTTGCAACTGCACTTGAAGAAATTTGAAAAGTTCTTGACATTTTCCGGATTGACTGACCTTCATGTCTTAAAGCAATGATGGACTGTCGTTTCTATTTGCTTATTTGAGCTGTTC
Organism: Oncorhynchus keta; assembly: GCF_023373465.1. Classification (NCBI taxonomy): domain Eukaryota; kingdom Metazoa; phylum Chordata; class Actinopteri; order Salmoniformes; family Salmonidae; genus Oncorhynchus; species Oncorhynchus keta. The sequence continues at coordinate 25,185,348 of NC_068448.1, forward strand.
TTGCCATAATATGGACTTGGTCTTTTCCCAAATAGGGCAATCTTCTGTATACCACCCATACCTTGTCAGAACACAACTGATTGGCTCAAATGCTGTAAGAAGGAAAGAAATTCCACAAATTAACTTTTAACAAGGCACACCTGTTAGTCACCTGAAATGCATTCCAGGTGACTAACTCATGAAGCTGGTTGAGAGAATGCCAAGAGTGTGCAAAGGTATCATCAAAGCAAAGGGTGGCTACTTGAAGAATCTCAAATATATTTATTTGTTTAACACTTTGTTTGTTACCACATGATTCCATGAGTTATTTCATTGTTTTGATGTTTTCCCTATTATTCTACAATGTAGAAAATAGTACAAATAAAGAAAAATGAACTTTGCCACTCAGGAACATTCACCGTCTTCTTGGTAAGCAGCTCCAGTATAGATTTGGCGTTGTGTTTTAGGTTATTGTCCTGCTATAAGCTGAATTCATCTCCTAGTTTCTGGTGGCATGCACATTAAACCAGGTTTTCCTCTAGGACTTTGTCTGTGCTTAGATCCATTCAGTTTATTTTTTATCCTGAAGAACTCTCCAGTCCTTAACGACTACAAGCATACCCATAATATGATGCAGCCACCACTTTGCTTGAAAATATGGAGAGTGGTACTCAGTAATGTGTTATTGGATTTGCTTCAAACATAACACGTATTCAGGACAAAAAGTGAATTGCTTTCCCACATCTTGCAGTATTACTTCAGTGCCTCGTTTAAAACAGGATGAATGTTTTGGAATATTTGTATTCTGTACAGGCATCCTTCTTTTCACTCTGTAAATTAGGTTAGAATTGGGGAGTAACTACAATGTTGTTCATCCATCATCAGTTTGAGCCATTAAACTCTGTAACGGTTTTAAAAAGTTACCGTTAGCCTCATGATGAAATCCCTGAGCGGTTTCCTTCCCCCCCGGCTACTGAGTTAGAAAGGAAGCCTGTATCTTTGATGTGAATGGGTGTATTGCTAAACCATCCAAAGTGTAATTAATAACTTCACCATGCTCAAAGGGATATTCAATGTCTACTTTTTATTTAAAAAATTCACATTTGCCAATAGGTGCCCTTCTTTGCGAGGCAATGGAAAACCTCCCTGGTCTTTGTGGTCGAATGTGTGTTGAAATTCACTTCTCGACCGAGGGACCTTTGATAATTGTATGTGTGGGGTACAGAGTTGAGGTAGTCATTAAAAAATCATGTTAAACACTATTATTGCACACAGAGTGAGTTTATATTGTGACTTGTTAAGCACACCTTTACAACTGAACTTATTTAGGCTTGCCATAACAAAAAGGGGTAAAATACTTACTCAAGACATTTCATCTTTTCATGTTTAATTAATTTGTAAAAATGTCTAAAAAGATAATTCCACTTTCACATTATGGGGTATTGTGTGTAGGCCAGTGACACAAAACAACTATTTAATCCATTTTAAATTCAGGCTGCAACAACAAAATGTGGAAAAAGTCAAGGGATGTGAATCATTTCTGTAGGTACTGTACTGTATAACCAGAACACAGGGAATCTCCTGATTAGATTACATTACATGAAATAGGCCCTTTGTGTGGTTGAGGGTGGAGACGGTGCGCTGGCTTTTTATAAGAACAATTTCACTACAAAATAGAACGCTTCAAACCATATCGCCACAGCTCAGCCAGATGGTAATGACTTGGCTGTTTACTGTCAAACTGACCCTTGAGGGAAAGTCTTCGGATCAGTGTTCAGAACTGGCTACATCCGTTACCGAGAGGGATACAGGAAATAAACCTATGAAATTAAGAAGAACGCACAGTAGATTGAACAGAGATATGGCAAGGAGAGCAACTCACTAATGGCCTATCCCGGTGAGTGTTCACAGCCTTCACTTTCAGGTCAAACATGTCCACTTTGCAACCTGGCCGAGAGATGGAGAGAATAACAGTCAATGTTAACCTGAGAGAGGGAGGAGAAATATGTGGATTCTGAGACAGGTTAGTCTTGGATGAGATATCCTACCATAAGCCACAGGGGTGAGCTTTAGAACCGTGTGGAGAGGACACTTCAAGTAGGGCAGGTCATCTGTGCCAACAGAAACAAGAATGCCAATGACTTCACTTAGAACATTACACGTGAGATCTATGCATCATCTCAAGACAACTCAATCTTATGCATTTCAATGACACATGACAGTTAATGATACATGTTTATTTTTCAGGGATTATATTTAGATTAGATTATATCATTACTCAATAGTTTGCATTACTTCCCTTTCATGACATCTGGGATCAGGCAGTGACAGACAGAGGTGCCCAGTCACAGACTTTACTAGAGTTTAAAATGCTCTTTTAGGTACAAATCACTTTTGCTCCTGACTTGACAGACCTTTAAGAGGGCCATGTGACATTGTTAGCCTCAACTTAATTACCTCGACTAACAGGTGCCACCGCATACCGACTCTGTACCAGGACCATCTGTATATAGCCTCACTATTGGTTACACAAAACATGCCGTTTAAATTCTTTGTTTTGCATTGTTGGTTAAAGGCTTGTAAGTAAGCATTTCACTAAGTATTTGACACATGTGACAAATATAGTTTTATTTTACTTTCTGTCCTGTTTCATCTAGGATGAACATGAGCAAGTGTTTTTTCACTCAAAACAAGCAGATGTAAATTAAGAGGAGTGTGTTTGTATCCTAGCCAAAGTAAATGAGTTTCCTAACACAGGGCTGTGTCTATATGCAAATCTCCATTTTTATATAAATGAGATTGTGTGTTTGTACCTGCACTCTTATCCAGGAAGTAAGCGAGCAGGCATCGCATGACAGCCTGGTGGCAGATGACCAGCACGTTGCCTTGTCTCTCCAGTTCCATGATGACTGGCTCTAACCTCTGCACTAGGTCCTGGTAGGACTATGGAGGGGGGAGGGACAAACTGAGCTCAATGATTCAGATGAATAGGCCAGATAGATCTCTGTAGAAAAGAAAGAAATAATTACCTCTCCCCCTGGGTAGCGGTAGTGGTATTTGTCCTGTTCTCTCAAGGAAAACTCCTCAGGGTAGGTTTTCTCGATTATATCATAGGTCATCTCCTCACACACACCCTGAGACACAGAAATATGTCATTTTAAAAGACAATCATGATTTAACAATGTAACCACTACCATGTTTTGTAACCACTACCAGGTCATTAGTGCACTGTGGTACTGACTGCATCGATCTCGTTGAGTATCTTCCACTGCTCGTAGGGCACCCCAAGCTCCTCAGCAGTCTGGATGGTCCGTCTCAGCTGGCTGGTCCACACCTTTAGGTCTGACAGACCATGCTCCTCCACAAAACCCTTAAGCGCTCCAGCAAACTGAGGATTAGAATAGGCATAGTAGGTTTAATAGTGTACGTAAGAGGGAGATGTCATATAGTGATTAGGTGATTTTGAGTTGCACCACCTTTTGCCCTCAGAACAGCCTAAATTTGTCAGGGCATGGACTCGACAAGGAGTTCCACAGGCATGCTGGTCCATGTTGACTCCAATGCTTCCCATAGTTGTGTCAAGTTGGTTGGATGTCCTTTGGGTGGTGGACCATTCTTGATACACACGGGAAACTGAAATCCAGCAGCGTTGCAGTTCTTGTCACAAACCGGTGCGCCTGGCACCTACTACCACACCCCATTCAAAGCCACTTCAATCTTTTGTCTTGCCCATTTACCCTCAATGGCACACGTACGCAATCCATGTCTCAATTGCCCAAAGGCTTAAAAGTCCTTCTTTAACCTGCCTCCTCCCCTTCATCTACACTGATCGAAGTGGATTTAGCAGGTGACATCAATAAGGAATCATGGCTTTCGCCTGGTCAGTCTGTAATGGAAAGAGCAGGTGTTTCTAATATTTTGTACACTCAGTGTACATAGAATACAGAGCAACATAGCAAGAGCTAGCACAATTTGACTCTACTTGTATTGATGTACTTAAAGAGAAGTCGGGGTACCTTTTTCCCTTGAACAGACAGCATTGCGTCACCCCCGATGCGTCCCTCCACGTTGTGGTCGCTCTCTCCGTGCCGACACAGGTAGATAGAGTGAGAGTGCACGTGGATGTTCATGAGGTAGTACACGATCTTGCTCTGGATGTAGTCCTGCACCCTGTTGACCAGGAAGCTCCGGCCCACATTGATGACCTGGATGAAGGACAGGTCCCTAGGGGTCAGAGGTTAGACTGGAGGTCAAGATGTGTGACCTGATAGCATCTTTATCCCATGCAGACTGATCATGAAGATATACTCATCAGTAAAATAAATTCTCAATAGTTGGGAGAAATCAAAGAAATTGAGACATGAACATTCAATAAAATTATACTGAACATGTTTCATGAGCTGAAATGAAAGATCCCAGACATTTTTCATACCGCAAAAAAAAACATATTTCTCTCAAATGTGAAAACATTGGTTTACATCCCTGTTAGTGAGTATTTATTCTTTGCCAAGATAATCCACCACCTGACAGGTGTGGCATATCAAGAAGCTGATTAAACAGCATGATCATTGTCTATTGATCATTGATTGTATTATTTCAATGTAGAGCCTCTAGCCCTGCTCAATATACCTTATCCAACCCTTTAGTTCCACCAACCACACATGCGATGACATCACCTGGTTTAAATTATGTTTCTAGAGACAATATCTCTCTCATCATCACTCAATGCCTAGGTTTACCTCTACTGTGTCCACATAATACCATATCTTTGTCTGTACATTATGCCTTGAATCTATTTTATCGTTCCCAGAAACCTGCTCCTTTTACTCTCAGTTCCGGACATACTAGACGACCAGTTCTTATAGCCTTTAGCCGTACCCTTATCCTACTCCTGCTCTGTTCCTGTAGAGGTTAATCCAGGCCCTGCAGTGCCTAGCTACACTCCTCTTCCCCAGGTGCTCTCTTTTGTTGACTTCTGTAACTGTAAATGCCTTGGTTTCATGCATGTTAACATGAGAAGCCTCCTCCCTAAGTTTGTTTTATTCACTGCTTTAGCACACTCTGCCAACACGGATGTCCTAGCCGTGTCTGAATCCTGGCTTAGGAAGACCACCAAAACCCTGAAATTTCCATCCCTAACTATAACATTTTCCGACAAGATAGAACTGCCAAATGGGGCGGCGTTGCAATCTACTGCAGAGATAGCCTGTAGAGTTCTGTCTTACTATCCAGGTCTGTACCCAAACAATTTGAGCTTCTACTTTTAAAAATCCACCTTTCCTGAAACAAGTCTCTCACCGTTGCTGCTTGCTATAGAGCACCCTCTGCCCCCAGCTTTGCTCTGGACACCATATGTGAACTGATTGCACCCCCCATATGTCTTCAGAGCTCGTGCTGCTAGGAGACCTAAACTGGGACATGCTTAACACCCCAGCCATCCTACAATCTAAGCTTGATGCCCTCAATCTCACACAAATGATCAATGAACCTGCCAGGTACAACCAAAGCTGTAAACACGGGCACCCTCATAGATATCATCCTAACCAACTTGCCCTCCAAATACACCTCTGCTGTTTTCAACCAAGATCTCAGCGATCATTGCCTGCATCCGTAATGGGTCTGCGGTCAAACGACCACCCCTCATCACTGTCAAAAGCTCCCTAAAACACTTCAGCAAGCAGGCCTTTCTAATCGACCTGGCCCGGTTATCCTGGAAGAATATTGATCTCATCCCGTCAGTAGAGGATGCCTGTTTATTCTTTAAAAGTGACTTCCTCACCATCTTAAATAAGCATGCCCCATTCCAAAAAATTAGAACCAGGAACAGATATAGCCCGTGGTTCTCTCCAAACCTGACTGCCCTTGACCATCACAAAAACATTCTGTGGCGTTCTGCATTAGCATCAAATAGCCCCCGTGATATGCAACTTTTCAGGAAAGTTAGGGACCAATATACACAGGCAGTTAGGAAAGTTAAGCTTAGTTTTTTCAAACAGAAATGTGCATCCTGTAGCACAAACTCAAAAAAGTTCTGGGACACTGTAAAGTCCATGGAGAATAAGAGCACCTCCTCCCAGCTGCCCACTGCACTGAGGCTAGGAAACACTGTCACCACTGATAAATCCACTATAATTGATCATTTCAATAAGCATTTTTCTACAGCTGGCCATGCTTTCCACCTGGCTACCCCAACCCTGGTCAACAGCACTGCACCCCACACAGCAACTCACCTAAGCCTCCCCCATTTCTCCTTCACCCAAATCCAGATAGCTGATGTTCTGAAAGAGCTGCAAAATCTGGATGCCCTACAAATCAGCCGGGCTAGACAATCTGGACCCTCTCTTTCTAAAATGATCTGCCGGAATTGTTGCATTCCCTATTACTAGCCTGTTCAACCTATCTTTCGTATCGTCTGAGATTCCCAAAGAATGGAAAGCAGCCGGGGTCATCCTTCTCTTCAAAGGGGGAGACAATCTAGACCCAAACTGCTACAGACCTATATCTATCCTATCCTGCCTTTCTAAGGTCTTCGAAAGCCATGTTAAACAGATCACAGACCATTTCGAATCCCACCATACCTTCTCCGCTATGCAATCTGGTTTCAGAGCTGGTCATGGGTGCACCTCAGCCGCACTCAAGGTCCTAAACGATATCATAACCGCCATCGATAAGAGACAATACTGTGCAACCGTATTCATCGACCTGGCCAAGGCTTTCGACTCTGTCAATCACCACATTCTTATTGGCAGACTCAACAGCCTTGGTTTCTCAAATGATTGCCTTGCCTGGTTCACCAACTACTTCTCTGATAGAGTTCAGTGTGTCAAATCGGAGGGCCTGTTGTCTGGACCTCTGGCAGTCTCTATGGGGGTGCCACAGGGCTCAATTCTCGGGCCGACTCTCTTCTCTGTATACATCAATGACGTCGCTCTTGCTGCTGGTGATTCTCTGATCCACCTCTATGCAGACGACACCATTCTGTATACCTCTGGCCCTTCTTTGAACACTGTTAACTAACCTCCAGACGAGCTTCAATGCCATACAACTCTCCTTCCGTGGCTTCCAACTGCTCTTAAATGCAAGTAAAACTAAACGCATGCTCTTCAATCGATTGCTGCCCGCATCCTTCATTCATGCTGCCAAACATACCCTTGTAAAACTGACCATCCTACTGATCCTAGACTTCGGCGATGTCATTTACAAAATAGCCTCCAACACTCTACTCAACAAAATGGATGCAGTCTATCACAGTGCCATCCGTTTTGTCAAAGCCACATATTTTTTCTACTGTGTTATTGACTTGTTAATTGTTTACTCCATGTGTAACTCTGTGTTGTCTGCTCACACTGCTATGCTTTATCTTGGCCAGGTCGCAGTTGCAAATGAGAACTTGTTCTCAACTAGCCTACCTGGTTAAATAAAGGTGAAATAAAAATAAAAAATATACTACCCACCACTGCAACCTGTACGTTCTTGTTGGCTGGCCCTCGCTTCATACTCGTTACCAAACCCACTGGCTCCAGGTCATCTACAAGTCTTTGCTAGGTAAAGCCCCGCCTTAGCTCACTGGTCACCATGGCAGCACCTACCCGTAGCACGTGACTGGAACGAACTGAAGAAAAAGAAGCTGGAGACATATCTCCCTCACTAGCTTTAAGCACCAGCTGTAAGAGCAGCTCACATATCACTGCACCTGTGCATAGCCCATCCAACTACCTCATCCCCATACTGTATTTATCTTGCTCCTTTGCACCCCAGTATTTCTACTTGCACATTCATCTTCTGCACATCTACCATTCCAGTGTTTAATTGCTATATTGTAATTACTTCACCACCATGGACTATTTATTGCCTTACCTCCCTTATCTTACCTCATTTGCACACAATGTATATAGACTTTTTCCCCTGCTGTATTATTGACTGTATGTTTGTTTATTCCATTTGTAACTCTGTGTTGTTGTGTGTGTCGAACTGCTTTGCTTGATCTTGGCCAGGTCGCAGTTGTAAATGAGAACTTGTTCTCAACTAGCCTACCTGATTAAATAAAGGTGGGAAAAAAAAACAGGTGCACCTTGTACTGAGGACACTAAAATGCCACTAAAATGTGCAGTTGTCTCACACAACACGTCTCAAGTTTTGGCAGTATGTACAACCCGGCCTCACAACCACGTGTAACTGGCTTTGCACAACCAAAGAATTTCTACACCAACTGTCAAAAAACATATCAGGAAAGCTCATCTGCGTGCTTGTCATCCTCACCAGGGTCTTGACCTGACTGCAGTTCGGTGTGGTAACCAACTTCAGTGGGCAAATGCTCACCTTCAATGGCCACTGGCACCCTGGAGAAGTGTGCTCTTCAGGGATGATTCCAGGTTTTAACTGTACTGGGCAGATGGCAGACAGAGTGTATGGCGCCATTATTTTGCTGCTTTTACTACACTGCTCAAAAAAATAAAGGGAACACTAAAATAACACATCTTAGATCTGAATGAATGAAATATTCTTATTCAATACTTTTTTCTTTACATAGTTGAATGTGCTGACAACAAAATCACACAAATTATCAATGGAAATCAAATGTATCAACCCATGGAGGTCTGGATTTGGAGTCACACTCAAAATTAAAGTGGAACACCACACTACAGGCTGATCCAACTTTGATGTAATGTCCTTAAAACAAGTCAAAATGAGGCTCAGTAGTGTGTGTGGCCTCCACGTGCCTGTATGACCTCCCTACAACGCCTGGGCATGCTCCTGATGAGGTGGCGGATGGTCTCCTGAGGGATCTCCTCCCAGACCTGGACTAAAGCATCTACCAACTCCTGGACAGTCTGTGGTGCAACGTGGCGTTGGTGGATGGAGCGAGACATGATGTCCCAGATGTGCTCGATTGGATTCAGGCCTCGGGAATGGGCGGGCCAGTCCATAGCATCAATGCCTTCCTCTTGCAGGAACTGCTGACACACTCCAGCCACATGAGGTCAAGCATTGTCTTGCATTAGGAGGAACCCAGGGCCAACCGCACCAGCATATGGTCTCACAAGGAGTCTGAGGATCTCACCTCGGTACCTAATGGCAGTCAGGCTACCTCTGGCGAGCACATGGAGGGCTGTGCGGCCCCCCAAAGAAATGCCACCCCACACCATGACTGACCCACCGCCAAACCGCTCATGCTGGAGGATGTTGCAGGCAGCAGAACGTTCTCCACGGCGTCTCCAGACTCTGTCACGTCTGTCACATGTGCTCAGTGTGAACCTGCTTTCATCTGTGAAGAGCACAGGGCGCCAGTGGCGAATTTGCCAATCTTGGTGCTCTCTGGCAAATGCCAAACGTCCTGCACGGTGTTGGGCTGTAAGCACAACCCCCACCTGTGGATGTCGGGCCCTCATACCACCCTCATGGAGTCTGTTTCTGACCGTTTGAGCAGACACATGCACATTTGTGGCCTGCTGGAGGTCATTTTGCAGGGCTCTGGCAGTGCTCCTCCTGCTCCTCCTTGCACAAAGGCGGAGGTAGCGGTCCTGAGGCTGGGTTGTTGCCCGCCTACGGCCTCCTCAGCATCTCCTGATGTACTGGCCTGTCTCCTGGTAGCACCTCCATGCTCTGGACACTACGCTGACAGACACAGCAAACCTTCTTGCCACAGCTCGCATTGATGTGCCAACCTGGATGAGCTGCACTACCTGAGCCACTTGTGTGGGTTGTAGACTCCGTCTCATGCTACCACTAGAGTGAAAGCACCGCCAGCATTCAAAAGTGACCAAAACATCAGCCAGGAAGCATAGGAACTGATAAGTGGTCTGTGGTCACCACCTGCAGAACCACTCCTTTATTGGGGGTGTCTTTCTAAATGCCTATCATTTCCACCTGTTGTCTATTCCATTTGCGCAACAGCAATGTGAAATGTATTGTCAATCAGTGTTGCTTCCTAAGTGGACAGTTTGATTTCACAGAAGTGTGCTTGACTTGGAGTTACATTGTGTTGTTTAAGTGTTCCCTTTATTTTTTTGAGCAGCGTATAAGGAAATGTGCAATTTAACCCAGGTCCTGACATTTCTACCCCATCTAAATTTAAAAAGTCAGAATTGTCTGAGGTTTCTGCTCATAAATGGAAGACATTTTCTTCAGGAACATGATTTTGTGAATATTTGGGTAAAACAGCAGACCCAGATGTATTTATGCTTTCTGGTCTGATCATGGTGGTGTTGCTATATACACATAAAAGACACGTTTTCGGCTACCATTCTGACTTCATTCACCAAAATATCTATCTTTGAATATTAATCCTAGTGCATACTTAAATATTGTTCTCTTTTTACCACCATCTGCTATTGCTGGCTCTCTGGACTATTTTTAGAATTATTATCACGTCAAATCAGAATTTTTGCTTATGGATGACCTGAACCTAGACTGGTGGACATCCAACTGATCAACTCAAAAATCTATGTAATACCTAGCTAGCTAACAAGCAGCCCATAAGCCTACACACAGTAGCCTGCTGTAACTAGCTAGCTAATAAAACAGAATCGTATACATTTTTTGAATGTACATACGACAAGCTAGTTAAGAAGCTAAAATGAAGTTCTTGATGAAGGTTAATTTTAAATTAAAAACCTCACTCCAAATGCATTGGAAGAGTGTTATAACGGAAGAGGGTGAGAGGATGTTCTGCTCCAGCTGTCAGAAAAGAGAATAGGTGTACTAGTTAGATATGGCACGTTGTGGGATGACATTACGCAAATATTCTCCAGTTTTAGTCCCTAGAGAGGAACATTATGAAGACAGACAGAGATGATAGTCAGGGATCTTACTTTGTCATGTCTGTTCTCAGATATGGAGCGCTGCAAAAGCTGCAAAAGCCTGTCTGCAGATGAAGAGGTCCCAGTGAATGTCCCAAGAGACTGCTGGCACATTCTTGTATGCCATGGGTTGCATATGTGCTTATGTTATCAAATGTTGTACACAACAATACAGCTAAAATGTCACACACAATGTAGGCTACAAACTTATTATAACTGTAGCAGGCCAATCCTTCTCCTGGAGGTATGCAGGCTTCTGTTACAGCCCAGCACTAACACACCTGATTCAAGTTATCACACCTAATGAGTTGATAATGTGTGTTATTGCTGGGCTGGAATAGAAGCCTGCTCACCCAGTAGATCAGGTAGTGGATCAAGGTTGGCCACCTCTGGTATGGACTTTTTTTGTTCACCTGAAATTATGCTTTAATAATAAATTGCCTACTTACTAAAATGTCTAACATTTACAAACAGGTTCATTGTTTGTAGATTTTGAAATTATATTTTGATGAATTCAATGTTGATTCATTGAAGTAAAGTGTTTAAACTTGTTATCTTAAAAACATTGTTCAAGATGAACTAAATGTTAAAGTTCTTTCATCACAGATCACAATTCTGCAATAAAAAGGTGCGAAGGGGATCTGTCTCCAATTTGCCTGTGTTTGTTTTGCTTTCACAAATGAACATTATTTTGATGTCCAGTTGTGAGCTCTCCAATCTAAAATTACACCAGTATAAACTAACCATAAACCAGATTTTCTACATTATTCTTCTGACATGAAATTGTTCAGTGCAAATCCAACCCTTGTATTCTTGGTACATTACTGTACATGAAAATAAGGAGCTGCAAATTTGTTGGCTAATAAAAATGTCAAAATGGGAAATAATGTGATGTGGGGAGCGTTTATTTGCTGAGAATTATTTTAGAACACAGAGACGAATTCTGAAGGGCAATGACACGGAGGAGGATTGCAGAGATGTTGGTGGGTTGAGAGAGATTTGCACAACAATGTTTGCAAGTCAAAGCCACAATTTCCTTTACCCAAAGTACCCATTGGTGTATTTGACAGGAAGTGAGCTATCAACAATGTCATGACACCAGTATAATGAAGGAACAATAAGCTACAACAAGAATCATAAAGTTAAGATACTATAATCCAATTTGTAGCACATTACTTGGAAATTCATGCCTAGTGTATCATTTACAATGTTACATTGCATGTTACTGGCGATTCCCATCTTTTGGTGGGGAAATTTCACAACTGCATCTTTGATCACAGTTCTGACTTCAACTGATGAATTCGGAAGTGGTTGAAACCTTACGTAAGGCCTAAGTCATGGAAAACAATATTTTGAGTGGTATGCAATTAGGTTTCAGGTCTGGCCACAGCACTATCACAGCAACTTTTAACTTTTTGAAATATGCTCACTGTGCCCTGGATGAGAAGTTGCATTTTAACATCATTCAACAGAATCTGTCAAATTTGAAGCTTGTTTTAAATTCCTTTAAAACAAAATGCATGGTATTTTCCAATACTAAACACTCTGAAAACCATGTAATTACAACCTTGGAAGGAAGTTATATAGAGTAAGTCAAAACGTACAAATATCTGAGAGTTTGGGTGGTTGAGAAGTTTAGCTTCACAAGCCATTTAGAAAACCTTGCCAGGAAACTCAAAACTGTGTATTGGGTTTTATTAGACAAAGCTTGCTTTTCCTTTGTCGCCAGAAAATAGTTGATCCATTGTACTTTTATTTCTGTATTGGACTATGGTGATACAATTTATGTGAAAGCCTCAAGCTCTACACTGAAGGCTCTCGACTATCATGAAGCCCTTCGTTTTGTCACTAATCAGAACCTTCTAACGCACCATTGTGATCTCTACAGTGCTGTCGGGTGGACAAGCATTTCGCTACACCCGCAATAACATCTGCTAAACGCGTGTATGTGACCAATACAATTTGATTACTAGCAACACAGTCTCAAACACAGGTACATTCTTATTTATAATGCCATTTTAGGAAAACTACCATTTTATCTACCCTCTTTTCTTGTTTGAAATGAAAACATACAAGCTCAGATCTCAATCTTCTTGTTTTATGCTAAGAGTCCCAAAAATGTGAACTGAGCCTGGAAAAAAGGACCTTTCATTAGGCCCCTCCAAGCAAACCTAAAACTCCAGGGCCTGGTGTCCCAGGAAGAGTTCAAATGACAAATAGATGAACAGATTGTTGAAACATATTGTTTCTAGTTGTCACTAATTTGCTCTGACCCACTGTTTGTCTGCTGTTGTACTTGCTCTGTTGCCAGTGTCTTCTCTCTGTTGTCACTTTTTATTCTATCACAGCCCCCGTCCCCACAGAAGGCCTTTTGCTTCTTGCCAGGCATCATTGTAAATAAGAATGTTCTTAATTTACTTGCCTGGTTAAATAAAACATTGAAATTATAATAACATCGTATAGTCTCGAAATGAGAATTCTCTAGATCTGCGGGGGCAACAAGATCCCTTCTAATAGCGTGTTAGCAGGTGATTGAGGAAAAGTAGTGTTAGGAATTTTATGAATAATGACTAAACAATATCTACATTTGAAATAGAACTATAACTAATTAAACTTAGACTCTGTTTTATTATATCTGATTAATAATGTTAATTCATAAGGAATGGATTGTGGGTTTTAAGTAAGCAGAAAGGATCCTTAATCTATGGTTGAACCGACTCAACTTAGCTCTGGGATGTTTGGATAAGGCAGCGAGTGTTTTCCTGGGTTTTCCATTATCTGGAACTGTCTTCTAAATAGTGATGGATGAAGGTGAAAGTTCCAGAAGTTGATCTTGATAAGTGTGTGTCTGGAGTGAGTGAGCGAGGGGGTTGGAATAAACTTTTGAACCTGTTTTGCCCTGGTTGATAGGAGGAAGGACATTTTATAACCTATGACGTCATATTTTGTATATAAACTGTTGTTTTTGGTTCCATGGCAGGGAGCTCCGAGAATAAATACTATTATCTAATTTTGATAAGACTGGTCCCTGTCTATTTTATACAAAAAAATAATCTTACAAATTATTAAATTATGACATTTCTGTGACGTAGGAAGGTGAGAATGAAACAAATTATGGAGCTTGAAAAAAAGCAGGAAATATTCATTTGAAGCAGATTATATTTAGCAAAAAATACATCTTTGAAATATACTAAACCTCTCTCCTGCCACAAAACAAAAGTCTGGTCAAGCTTGGATGGTAAAAATGTATGGTTGTTTGTGTATTGTTTCAGAAGGGATCTAAAATAAATACTATGGTGGAAAAGCAATAATGACCAACGAACAAGAAACGGTTTCTGTCAGGAGGATCAGAACTGGAAATCAGACCAATGATGTGATGAGTCAATGTAGCCACCAAGCAGGCCATAACAGAAAAACAACCTTTGTAAATCTTGCGTGTCGTCTCCACCTACTGGACAAACTGGAACTCTTGAAAAATGTTTTTGAATGAAAATGCATGACTGACAAAATTAATCAATTAACCATTTAAAAGAGAGAACTCAGCAGAATGTCTTACCTGTCATTTTCATCTGGGTCTAATGGTTGGTACGTGACTTTATAACATTCTATTCTCTTCAGGAAGTCCTCCATCACACTCTCTCTGTGTCTCTCTGGGTAGTCTGGACTGGATACCTTCACATCCTGGGGAGGAGAGAGTGTGGTGCACAAGACTTAAAGTGTGGAAATACCTTGAAGATTATTAGAGAATGTTTTAACGAGAAGTAGTACTCATATTGTTTTAACATTCAAGTTAATTTACCATAACATTAGCAGCAATGACATCAGGGTCGTCGCACAATGACTCCACAAAAAATACCTGCAAAAGAGACCAATCTATGAAGACCCACTTCAACAAACCATTGACAATAACAATTGAGAATAGTTTCTATACCCAACCCTAGTAACATGCATGACATGAAACTGACCTTGTAAGCATGTTCCTTTGCAAAACTAAGGATTAATTCTCTCCTCTCTCGGGTGGTGTTTGTGGCATCAAAGACCTGAAATAAACAAGATAGTAAACACGTTATATAAATCAATCACATGTCACTGATATGTTTTATCACTATTTTATCTCCAATTACTCAAAACAGAAAGAGCAAAGAGTAGATCCTCACAGCGATCTGGCCCCCCTCAGTCAGATAAGCTTTGACATCCCGCAGAGCTACCAGAGCACACCGCCTGCAGGAACACAGTGACCCACTTCAGTAATCCACATCAATAACAATTTAAATGAAAAATCTGTAACACTTCACTTAAAGCCAATAGATATTATGCACTATGTGGCTATAATGAATTGTAAGAGGACCCAATTACGCCGTAGTAACATTTATGTTCAATCTGTTCAAATGTACAGCATAGAAATACATAATATATTACAATCCCTATTATAATATATTATTGGGTTCGTATAAATGCTTATAACAGTTGGTCTAGCAGCCAGCACTAAATACTAAAATGAGAGACTAGGAAAATGACAGTCTGCCAGGTGACTAACAATGCGCACTACTTAAAACGTAATTACATTAATTGTTTATATCTAGTCGGGGCCTTGTAAACCTCCGCAGGTTTTGTAAATACAGAAAACACCTGCCTGGGGCTGTGGAAAACATGGAGGCCATATTCTAGAAAAAAAAGGGTTACTGCAATACTGTTTAACTCATCAAAACAACCAAATTATTCTGCCACAGGTTCAAAAACACAGAGGGGAGGAGGAGCACTCACTTCCTGATTTCCATGGCCTCCTCGTTGTCATGTCTGAAGAAGTCATAGGATTTGTAGGCTTTTACAGCCTCTCGCCTGTAGACCCCCAGGTTGAACACTGCAACACAATACAGGACCATCATCATAAGCCTCAGGTGATGAAAGGCACGACATGTTCTTGTAAGTCACGTGACATTCTACTGAACAGTGGAAGGAAGACAAACAGGTTCTGCAGCATTGCACTTCAATGACATCCTCCACTATAAATATTTCTACACAAAATAAATCCTTTGTTAGTGGTCTACACAAAGGAATTATTTTACACATCGTATAGAGCAGTGGTTCCCAAACTGTTTATTTTTTAACAGTGACACACCTTGATGGGATAACAAAAATCTTGTGGCACACTTAAAATGTCCCTATTAATGTATTTAGTGGTCATGACCTCCATCTCATCTGATGCACACTGTAAATGATCAATTTCCCTTAAAAAATTATAGGTTAGGGTTTCTTTGAAGCATTTTCATAGTTCCTTACTCATGATTCATTTGTGTGTATCCCTTTAAGAGCATTAAATAGGTCTTTAGGTTTAAACGGTTTGGGATAGATAGACAAGCTGTTTTCTGCATTTTAAAGGTGCAACCACGGACATAAAGCTATGCTCCGTTTGTTTCTATGCAAGAGGCTATGGTAAAATTAAGCCTAGTCCGACTTGCCTGTGCTAATGGTTCTCTCAGGCGAAGTAAAAATTATACAAATGACTTTGCTCATGATGCACGCTCCTCAAACTATACAAATGTATAAGCCTGTAACAGCCTGAGCGTACAGGCCTTGAAAGAACGATACAGATGTACTATTTGAGTGACACTGGTGCCCCCAATTCAAAAATCCATGTTCATTCCACAGGTCACACTTCTGAGTGTTTGAAACTGGAAAGTTCCTCACGGCACACCGGTTGAAAACCACTGGTATAGAGGATTATGATTGGATTGAATAGTGACATGAAGAATGAGGCAGGTGTCGCTTCAATGCATATCTTCCAGTTGGAAGGTTCTGGAACAAAATTTAAATACAGTGATGCCTTTATACTAACCCTTGGTTGGCACTCCTATCCAGTTGAGGTAGCGGGTTAGCTTCTTGGACATGTAGGTTTTCCCTCTGGCAGGAAGACCAATCATGACAATCACAGTGGGGGAGTTGGTCATATAAGAGGCCCATGCTGTTCACAAAGACACATCACTCACAACCAAACTACTTACTTTGAAATACCATTAGAATGTAGGCCAAGGTATAAACAAGAAGTCCATCTTTAAAAATGAAAGTCAAACAGTTTATCCATTTTCAGTTATTCCTGTCCCCCCCCATTCAGATGTTATCACTAGTAGCTGCTTAGCAACTGACTGTGCACAGACACTGTTACATCCTTGCCCAGAAAAGTACAAATATAGCCTGGTGTTGTGAGGGATATTGTCTCTCTTCTTTAGTATGTTACTGTAGATTCAAGAAAGCCCACCAACACCTATCCTCAGTCCATTGCAAACAAACCCTTGCCATGCTTAACAAGGCCATGCATGACGGTCACATGTTACATTTCTAGAACCAGCAAGGCGGTTTAAAAATCTAGATGTTATCGAACAGCCAGTGAATATGTTTGTGTGAGTATGAAGTATGAGTCTCCAGATTGCGCAGAATGGACTGGAAAGTTAATGCCAGACTTGTTTAACTGGGGATGACATTTTGTTTTTGCCAAAACACACTCACTGGTGACAAAATACATCACATATAATCTACAGGTAACTGCCAAAATAAAGGAAACACTTGAGTAAATGAGGGATAAAGTGTATTGAAAGCAGGTGCTTCCACACATGCTTAGGGCCATGTATAAAAATGCCCATTTGCCCATTATTTTGGCTACCATGGAGAGAAGAGATATTAGTGACTTTGAAAGAGGGTTCCCAAAGGAACCTTTTGAAAGCCAGCGAGACAAAAGAATAGGACTGATTACTATCTAAAAAAGGGCACTTCGTGTTCATTTCTAAATGTAAAATTTGCACAGCAGCCCAAGACCAATTCAATGCACTTAATCAACACAATTGCATTATTTCGTGACAAAAAAAAGGTCTGAATGGTTCTGCATTTAGAGGAAGACAGCTTACAATGAATACCCAAAGATCAGATTGATGCATCTGGCAATGAGTTAACATTTAACCTAATTGGTTTAACACAGGAAAAGGACCAGACTAGAACATGATACTGGAAGACCCAGACACACAGTACTTACAGCATTTCTTATGTACTTCATTGGCCCTGAGCTCTGTCCGCTTTCCCTCTGTTGAGGTTTCCAGCTCTGCAGTGCCTTTCTGCTGGCTGACAGCCATGATGCTAGTAGAAATTGAACACTGTCACTGTGGGACCACCCATATGTGAAATGTATGCACGGATGAGTGGCTTTGGATAAAAGCGTCTGCTAAATGGCATATATATTATACTATTGTGCTGTCCAATGACTGGTTCTGTCACAGCTGGGTTGCCTGGCTGAGGACGCTCTGGGACTGGGAGGTCAGGTCACTAGCTGAGTGAGGTCATCATCATCTCTCTGCAGAGGATTTTACAGATATTCGATGTTGAAGGTTTTACTTTTTAAAACAATGGTACACTGGGAGACTACAATACGCTTCAGTAACGTACAGAGATGACAACACTTGGCTGACAAGGCTTGTAAAAGATCAATAACGTTTAACATCTCAAACTTCTAGGCTAAATCAAATTACTTGAGAAATCCCTGCATCAGCGTCTAGCTAACTAGTTGTTTAGTTCATCTTCCCACATTCATTTGTTGACTTTCAATCATAGCTAACTAGCTGAGTAGATATACACTACATGGTCAAAAGTATATGGACACCCCTTCAAATTAGTGGATTCGGCAATTTCAGCCAAACCCCTTGCTGACAGGTGTATGAAATTGAGCACACCTCCATGCAAACTCCATATACAAACATTGGCAGTAGAATGGCCTTACTGAAAAGCTCATCGACTTTCAACATGGCAGCGTCATAGGATGACACATTCCCATCAAGTCAGTTCATCAAATTTCTGCCCTGCTCGAGCTTCCCCGATCAACTGTAAGTGCTGTTATTGTGAAGTTGAAAAACATCTAAGAGCAACAACGGCTCAGCCGTGAAGTGGTAGGCCACACAAGCTCACACAAAAGGACTGTCGAGTGCAGAATTAATAAAACAAAATGAATTGCCTCTGGAAGCAAAGTCAACACAATAACTGTTCGCAGGGAGATTCATGAAATGGGTTTCCATTGCCGAGCAGCCACACACAAGCCTAAGACCACCATGCGCAATGCTGGCTGTTGGCTGGAGTGGTGTAAAGCTCGCCGTCATTGGACTCTAGAGCAGTGGAAACACGTTCTCTGTCAGTCCGACAGAATCTGGGTTTGGCGGATGCAAACCCTACTTACCCCAATGCACAGTGGCAACTGTAAAGTTTGGTGGAGGAGGAATAATGGTCTGGGGCTGTTTTTCATGGTTCAGGCTAGGCCCCTTAGCTCCGGTGAAGGGAAATCTTAACACTACAGCATACAATTACATTTTAGACAATTCTGTTGGTGTGCTTCCAACTTTGTGGCTACAGCTTGGGGAAGGCCCTTTCCCGTTTCAGCATAACAATGCCCTGTGCACAAAGCGAGGTCCATACAGAAATAGTTTGTTGAGATCGGTGTGGAAGAACTTGACTGGCCTGCACAGAGCCCTGACCTCAACCCAATCGAACACCTTCGGGATGAGTTGGAACACCGACTGCGAGTGCCCGACCACACTAATGCTCTTGTTGCTGAATGAAAGCAAGTCCCTGCAACAATGTTCCAACATCTAGTAGAAAGCCTTCCCAGAAGAGTAGAGGATGTTACAGCAGCATGATTTTTAAAAAATGAGATGTTCGACAAGCAGGTGTCCACCCACATACCTTTGACCATGTAGTGTATTTCACAAGCAGTTTAGCTAGCTAGTTGACGTCAGCTTTAGCACTGTAACAGTAGGCATATAGGCTATGTAGCTAATGTTAGCTAGCTAAGCATGTTGAATCCCACTTTACATCTGAAGAAAGTGACCGGTTGGTTTATTTTTTTACATGTCCATAGCTATGACTTGTTTTATACAATAACTTGAGGACTTTATTTTCACTGCAACAACATAGCGATTCACCTACGCAAGGCAGATAGTATTCAGCAGCACTTACCAAAATGACGATAGACAAGTCCACACAAATGTAGCTCTCTTTGGCGAGTCACTTTTGATTCAGTACAGTATTTAATCAGTTCGTTCCGAGGTGTTCCTCATCCTCTTAATGTTTGGCTCCTCCCGGCGTCCGCAGGAAACGAATCAATATGCGCGCTGACAATGCACACACGAGTAATATGATATTATGGTCTCCATTTAGGAATGAGAAAAGCTCTGTTTTATGTCACACACACATTTTATTGGTATATCTAAAAAATAAAAGAAAATAGCCTTTCATTTTCTAGTTGGTCTACGGTCAGTTAGGCCTACCATCTTGAAGCCAGTAGGGGGAGCGCTATGATACGTTTCGATATTCATTTAGTTACTGTACATTGTTTTGCTTACTCAACTGTATTCACACACTGAAAACGAATAGGACATTTTACTGGTAATTACAATTCTTTATTCTTTCAAAATAACTAGTATACCATAACATATGAACAACCCCGTATTAGTAGAATATGTGCTTGATTTGTAAAATAATGACAGGTAGTTTCTTAATGGCCCTCTGTCTAATTTGTTTATGCATGTTTCACTATTTGCATCTCTCAAAGAGGAGTTGGCCAATGGGGATGGTGTAATCACCTGTGACAAGTCTAAGGAGGTATATCTACAGTCAGATAAGTGATATTTTCTACTACCATAGAAAAGTTCATCAGGTAATTTATTTAGTGTCCCATCATTACCCCAAAAGTGATGCATGGCAAAATGTTTTTGACATTATTGATACAATCCAGACCATTAGTTCAAAAAAATCCAAGCCAGATGGCTGAAGTGTTTTGTAGTGTCCAAAGTCACTGTCTCAACAGGGTATATGACATCAGGGGTTGCCCCTTCATATGCCCATTATAGCCCTTTATAACACAAAACACACTGTATACAAACTGCCTGAATATCCCTGATCAGGCCATTTTCTCCTGAAGGTTCCATTCTTCCAGGCTCTTGATTCTGAAGGAAACTATGTTCTAATCTAGGTTCAGATCTAGATTATATGCTATGCCAGTGTCATGCAGAGACCAGTCTAACACTTCTGTGGTTGAAGAGAACATGAAATCTGAGACCAATTCACCAACCCTAAATGACATGAGACTGAATACAGACTAGTCTCCATCCCCAGACAGACAACAAATTGTGATTGGTGCTATGATCTCAGTAGGATCTTTGCAGGACTCTTGTTCTAAGCTATGAGGAAGGCCATTCAAAAGAGATATAACCTTAAAACATGAGCTAACATACAGCTAAATATCATTGAAGACAGCGATTTTATCTGTAATATTAACATCTCAGCTAATATTACATATAGCAATGAGTAGAATAATGTTGGTGACAAGGAGATGTAACAAAGGGATGTTTAATGATTTCTTTGGACAATGAAATGTACACGTCCGTATGATGTTTTACAAAT
Organism: Oncorhynchus keta; assembly: GCF_023373465.1. Taxonomy (NCBI): domain Eukaryota; kingdom Metazoa; phylum Chordata; class Actinopteri; order Salmoniformes; family Salmonidae; genus Oncorhynchus; species Oncorhynchus keta. The sequence continues at coordinate 25,206,560 of NC_068448.1, forward strand.
AAACAATAATTAACATACTGGTGCCCCTGCATCAGCTGCTTTCCCAGTTCTACTAATTGCCATATTTGACATTAATGAGATAAAAATACAAAACTGACTGTGGATCACACGAGCACTTTGAGGGCAGCCTTGTTGTGGCACAGGTGTTAGCCATTTAGGAGGAGAGCCAGCTCTTCAAGGGGACAAGTTGCATTGAGATCCTGAAATTGCAGATCTTTATCAAAATTCCAAATCAATCCCTCGCATAACTTTGCGCAAAAACGTAATCGCGGCACTTTGCCTTCTGATCAGAGGTTCTTTGCTTCTGACAGTGTGGGTGGATTTTCTCCATTCCTATCCAATCATTTCAGATCTAACAGGAGTGCCTAGGCGAGAGGGTTGATTTGGAATTCAGCGAATGAGTGGAACATGGCGAATCATGAGAAAAAGAAATGTGAAAGCTGAAAGCTCATATACACATGTATGCTGTAGCGTGATAGTGTGAATACACCTCTTTTTCAGTGATGCTGACATGTTTCTTTAGGAAGGCATTCAAACTCCACACCATCTCAGTACAATCCTATACAGCACCATCAATTCTTTCAAAATCCAGAAAAATACCAATATAACCTGTGGCACAGGTCAAAACAGTCTAGTGTGTTTTGGCTGACTGCATGGTCAATTCAAACCAGTCACAGAAAATGTCTCATACAAAATGTTTTTTAAAATTATCTCCACAATGTGCCTCTATCTGTACACAGGAATAAGAGGTCAAACTGCCAGCCAGACACCATAATAAGAGTACATTAATTCAGCTTGAGCATAGTCTGAAATATTTAGGTTCTTAGACCTTTTCAATGCACAGATAAGTGATACATAGGAAATGCATTTCTTAGTTTATAATGTATGCTATGTTGTCATTCTTTTGGATCATTATTAATTTGACAGTTGGTGTTAAGTCTTTGACCAATGAAGTAGTGGTTATTAATGGTGTAAGACGACCAAAGCGCTGTTATGGTTCGTTCGACTGTTGGCTTGTTAAGTGACTGAGGGCTCACCTGGAGAAAACAGCTCATAGTCTAAGCATTAGACAGGAGGAAGAAGAATAGTTGAAGCTCCTCATGGGACATTGTAAGACAAGGTAGACTCATCACATATTGTTTGACTTTCACCTATCACTTCAGATCTGAGAACACTGAAAGTTTAGGGGCTAGGGGTTGTTGCTTTTTGACTGGGCATCGGAATCATTTTTACATTGCTAGTTCAAACTTGCCATTTTACTTATTGCTTATACGAGTTATCTCCCAACACCACTGGCAGAGCTCTGGCATATGCCGCTGAAAATAAACCAGTCTTGGTAATCAGGAAAAAAGGAGAGCTTATAGTTGATTCCACTTTATGATTCAAATGTACTGGAGGTTGAGTAGGAAACAGGGAATGTTGTAATTAAGTGGTGCACAATACCTCATGGTCCTCTGCAACAAATATGGGTAAAGTAACCAGGTAAACAAGTGGCATAACAGGTGCAGTTATCAAGTAATTTTCAATGCATGTTACATTCCTACCTTAGCGCACATCAACTGGGCCTGGTAATCTCTCTTCTCCCCTCAACAGGGCATAGAAGATGTAAAACATGAGTCTGCACAGACACCGACAGACAGCATATTGCGTGTTTATGAGAGAGAGAATGATTGCATCATGTGCGAACATCATCACGACAGTACATGTACTTGGTCTATAGAAAAACTACCATAGTACTGAACACTGGACCTTGTCTAACAAACAATCTGGTAAAGAACATTTACAAAACTATTATGGTAACCAGTTTGAGATAGATAGAATGCTACGGTCTTCCTTAGTACACGATAACACCATCTGCTATAGATTCCATACAGAGTAAAGCTTATCGTCCACAACCAACGGAGTGGCAGCCTAATACAAAGAGAAAATAGGAAGACTGTGTGGACAGTGAATGAGTACACCTGTGTGTATCCTGAGTGTGTGTGGTAAACGATAGAGGCTGCCTGGACTAGCCCAGCCCAGCTCGCAGACTCAGAAGTGAGGGGATGGGAAGAGAGTAAACTTCTGGGATACCAAGATTCTTCAGCTGACAAGGAATAAGGATGTCCTTTTATCCAAGATGCACATTTAAGACAGTCTTGATGCATTTCAGGAGGAGATAATAATAATATTAATAGTAATAACAATAGTATTAAATGTCTGTTGAGGTCTCCATCTCCATGGCAGCCAGGAAGGAAGTGGTTTTGCATTGTTCTGTATTTTTTAGCATGCCTGTGCTCTCCTGGGTTCTACTCTGATTGTATGCTGCACTGCCATTAGGGGACCAGGCTCTGTACCCCGGGGTGTGTCTAGTGCATGTGTGAGGCTGTTCCTTCATGGGGAGCAGTGTGTGTGTGAGTGTATATGTGGGTGAGAGAGGCTGTTCCTTCATGGGGGAGCAGAGTGCCGGTGGCGGTCTGTTCTCAGAGGCGTGTCTGGGCCTCGGGGACGTAAATCTCAATGCTGTCTGAGCTTTCCGTGGCAGAGTTCTGTCGTACCGACGCCGCGCGTTTGGCCGCCATCAGGCGTTTTCTGGCCTCCTGCCGCTGCTTGTCCACCACTGAGTCCACGCTCCGGTCCTTCCCAGAGGTCAGCTTGGACGTCTTCTTTGGCACAGAGGGGGGAACAACCTTCCTCTCCACCTGAGGATGAGACAGAGATATTAGGATGAAGAGACAGAAAGAGATTAGGATGAAGAGACAAAGAGATTAGGATGAAGAGACAGAAAGAGATTAGGATGAAGAGACAGAAAGAGATTAGGATGAAGAGACAGAAAGAGATTAGGATGAAGAGACAGAAAGAGATTAGGATGAAGAGACAGAAAGAGATTAGGATGAAGAGACACAAAGAGATTAGGATGAAGAGACACAAAGAGATTAGGATGAAGAGACACAAAGAGATTAGGATGAAGAGACACAAAGAGATTAGGATGAAGAGACACAAAGAGATTAGGATGAAGAGACACAAAGAGATTAGGATGAAGAGACACAAAGAGATTAGGATGAAGAGACAAAGAGATTAGGATGAAGAGACATTGGAATTTTGGATTCAAACCCATTAAGAATATGTAGGATGTGTTTGTGCATAAAGTGTGTCTTTTTAAAAATTAAATAGAAAGCTGTTTGGATGATAATAATAGTAATAAGTCATCAGGACCTATCAAGGTGATATGTGGTGTGAGTCCAATACCTTCTTCTCTGGCAGCTGCCAGTTGTTGGCCTTGAGTTGCCAGAGCTCGTCAAACTTGACACTGATGTCCTCTACAGAGAGCTGCAGGAGGTCCCAGAACCCCGCCAGATCCTGGGCTGTGGGCCGAGGGTTGGCATTCACATTCTAACAGACAGGATGTGACAGGAAGGACAGTTCTAGTTGGCTTGTCTAGACACACAGACATTACAGAACATTATTCAGTCCTTTCCAGCCATGGCTCACTTTCAGAATACAGATTTAACATCAATATTAGCCATCCGTTACAGAGATGGATGTGTGTGCCTCATTGCTTAGAAGAAGTATGCCTCCATTTGGTATGTATGTATTTTGACACCAGGGGGAGCTCTGAACCAACTCAACCTGCTGAGACTTTAAAAGGTGCATTGAAATGTGCCAGGCTAAGAGGGCATTGTAGGGTTAGTACTACTCACCAGGTTCTCATCACAGAGTCCTCTGAACTGCTGGAACTTCTGGGCTATGAGGAGCTGGGCACTGCCCACTGCACTGCGGACCGTTCCCATCACTACACACAGAAAACAACAGCCAGTTAGCCATCACAACAACATGCAGGTTCTCTAAATGGGCACAGAGCGCAATATTTTTTAATGGCAATATAAAATGTCCTTAAAATTGTATGGTTATGTGGCATTTCTGACCTTTGTCCTTAATTACCATTGTCATTACAGCGTACAATTTACATTGCTGGTGACACACTTCATCCATAGAATAAATTACTAACCTTTATTCCCCCAAAAGTAATAAAAATGATTTTTTTATACACTTTTATTTCATTATTAACATTTGCATGAGTAAGATCATACAATACAGGTCTGCTGAGGAATAACCTGATGTGGGAGTCAATACTGTTCATTACACATTCAATAACTGCAATGCAGAGGTAGATTATCTACCTGCCTGACACAGAGGTAGATTATCTACCTGCCTGCCTGAGCCAGATCTTGGAGGATCAAAGAGTCTGTCTGCAGTAGTGCCATTAGACTGAAGGAGGTAATGAGCAGCGTTTGCCGTTAACTATTAGCATTAAATGAGCCTGTCCTGCCTTCTCCAATCTCCACAACAGACAGGAGCTTATATGGACTGTATTAGGGCTTCAGGGATGAGGACATCATCTCAATACCAATTCCACATGTCATAGAACTGACAAGGTATTCACTGATAGGAGATTGTATCTCTGTCTAATGTATAGAGGTCTCCTGTTTAGCGTGAGTATGATAGACTGTCTCTTACTCCATGAAAAACCTCTATGCCTATCAGAATGAGTAGTCTACGGTCTTGTATACATTTAGCTGGTTAGTGTGAGTATGGTGTACTGTGTCTTACCCTCCTCTGAGATGTCCTTGTCTTTGGTCTCCTGCTCCATCTGTTGACACCAGCCCTCCATACGTGCAGTCTCAGCCTGTAGTAGTTTGAGGAACCAGTTGCCATCCCGGAGGCAAGTGGGCGTGCCGGGCTGGGCTGCATCTCCCTGGACACTGCCATTGCCACTCTCCAAGCTGGGGTCTGGAGGGGGCAAGGAGGAGGGGTCCAGGGCCGGGTCCATTCTCTCTGGGAGGGAGGCAGAAACTCTCGCCGGGAGTGGGGCATGTTTGGGAGGATGCCATGCCATCGCGCTGTCCTCACCGTTGGAGGCAGTGAGGGCGGGATCTACCGGCTGGCTGTTGCAGTTGGCTCTACTGTTGTTTTCTGAGGGATGGGTGTCTTGTTGAGAGTCCTGAGGCTCTGTCTCTGTGTTCTGTCTGGAGGCCATGCTGCTGGCCCGGCTGAGTCTGGACGGACACACACAAATTAGTATTGGTGCAGTTCGGAGATCATTTACTGTGGATGTAATAAGGTTGACCTGACGACCACAAATCACTGCCCCAATCTCTGACTACTGTGGTCCAGAGATTACTGGAACACACTTTGTGTTAATACATAGACCAAGGACAGTTTTTATTCAGCCATTAGTGCTAGGTCAGACTTTCTCTCCCAACGACAGGCATACAGAAAGCCATCATTATGAAGTGGAGTTTGACTGATAGATCAAAGACATGAGTGCTGAGAGCACATCGCCTTTCTCTTTGCCTCTGCAGTAAAAGCAGAGACGGCATGATGAGAGGGTGACTGAGTAAGCATGCAGGAAAGCGAGAAAGATGAATCGAGAGAGTGAGGGGGAGAGAGAGGACAAGATTACAGCGTTCAGTGAGAGGGAGAACAGACGGAGTGGGCATACTGTCCAACCAATGTGATTAGGGAGAATTACTATGTACTAGGCTGTTTAAATGGCCAGTTCTTCACAGCACTCTGCCTCCTCCACTGTAGCCAAAACAACAAAGGCCACCGAAAGACAGAGAGACGCTACACTAATACTGTACTGCTGCCAGCGCGAGCTCAGAGTGACTGCTGAGTGACCTTGGTAACTGCCTGGACCAAACAGGCTGAAGCCATGCCAGGGCAGGAGGGGAGGGACTAAGGGAGGAAATAGGGATTAGAGGGTGTGGATGGATGAGTAACGGTTGAACACAGCAGGAGATGCACAAGCATGTGAAGCAGTTCAATTTAGAGATTGTGAAGGAAACATCAAGGTCTCCAATGTGAAAATGATAGGGATGTGCATCTTTCCCTTTCAAGACTATTCGATATGCATCTAGATACGTGGGCTCCGATATGATACAGGAACGGTAGGTTTTAGTTTGAAACGATTTGGTTTGATTAGATAACGAATCGATGCGTTTCGGTTGGATGCAATACGATCGTTATATAAACGCATTAATTTTCCATCCAAAATTCAAAGTTACTGCTGATGGAGCTCATGAGCTGGATCTGTCTGAGTGTGAGGGCTGTGACGATACCAGTATCGCAATATTCTTTCCATGGCAAAAATGAAAACACGAAGCGGCCCTAGTCAGTCCTTTAAGAACCTGCTGTATGTAAAATATTGTGTGCTGTAGCTTGGAAACAATGATGTTAAATCCTCTTCGTGTTTTGTTTCCTTGCCACAACAGTAACGAGTATCGCGATACTGGTAACATCCGGTCTAAGGCACTGCATCTCAGTGCTAGAGGCGCCACTACAGACACCCTGGTTTGAATTCAGGCTGTATCACAACCGGACGTGATTGGGAGTCCCATAGGGCAGTGCACAATTGGCCCAGTGTCGTCCGGGTTTGGCCGGTGTAGGCCGTCATTATAAATAAGAATTTGTTCTTAACTGACTTGCCTGGTTAAATAAAAAGTTACACTTATTTTTTTTAAACATTGAGGTTGGTTTGGTTTTGGTTCAATTATTTAAAATAAAAGTGGCAATCATTTGGGTTGAATGCTGTAACACAGAATAAAACAATTAATAAAAGTCCCATGATGCTACTGACTGTCCATTACTGCTTATCACTTACCCATCATTTATTCACATCACTTTTATAAAATATTTAAATTGTTTATATTTGTTTATTTGATGACTATCATTTCATTCCAAGTCATCATCTCATCTCTACAGATCTGCTGCCTATTCGGTCTGACAAAATAACTATTTTGTAGTTCTTCAAAGTAAATAAGGCATACTTTTATGGACTGCTGAATACCATCTATCAATCACAACAGCTGCTCTCTCTATATCCCCTCATGTTCATTCTTGTCTCTTCCGCAGCAGGCACAAAAGAAAGACCGGATAAGTAGATGCGCAATGGATTATCGTCATTGGAGTTCAAAAAATAAAATGTAACCTGATCCAAATCAAATCTATTGTAAGCGCCGCTCAGTAGGTATAGCCAGATGATAGTTAACTAGCTCACTAACAAGCTTGTGTCTGCAAAGTGGCACCAGAATTCAAATAAAAACACGTCTTGCCTTTTTCTAATTAATAAATCCGATGTGAATCCTGATAACTACAGTATCCTTAGCATTAAAAAAGTTAATAAATTATTCTACAATTACAAATCTCCCCAACTTCTGAATCACGCTTGTAAAGTCAGTAGACTATGCTTCGGAAGGGGGAGGGGCAGGTAACACACACACACAGAATTTCAGCTGGCTGGCAGACACTGGAATGCGTTTCTGAGTGAGAGAGGGCTTTGCCCAGTTCCCTCGCTTTAAAAATAACTGTTCTGTTCTGGAACAGTATAGATGACTTTCGTTCCTGGTTCTGTTTCTGGAAAAATGTCATTATGTTCCCAGTTCTGTTCCCTGAGTCGGTTCCAACCTCCAGTAGCTTATTTTTATTCCGGTAAAACAGTGCCTAGATAACAATAACCTTGCAAATTACACAGGTTGTCACTACTAATAAAGCCTAATACTGTATTATACAAGGCATTTTAGCATTTGAACAATGAAGGTGCCACGTAGATGTGCAATATCAGGAAAAGGCAGCCTACTTCGCGTCGGTCAGCGGGTGAAACTGGGCACAGTGCAGTTTGACTAGACTACTGATATTGCCTGGGGTTGTTCAGCATGCAAAATGACTTGTAGATCAATGACTGTCAATGCAGTTCGACACTAACAGAGGACGCATCAGTTGTCACCAGAAATGTGAGGTATTTTCAGAAGGTAGAAAGAACGTAATATGAGCAAAACATTTTAGGGAACCAACGATTCGTAATGTTTGAAATTGGGTTTCCTGACCGACGCATGCCTAGCATGCTAAATTTGCATTGGTTTGGTGTCTGTGGACCGCTGCACTTGCATCTTAAACATTTGAATCGGGACCGATGCGTATAGGTGAATCATTACATCCCTATAAAATGAGAAATGACTATTACGCAAGTGACTGAACAGCTGATTGAGATTTATTTTTTTTTAACTTTTATTTAACCAGGCAAGTCAGTTAAGAACATATTCTTATTTTCAATGACGGCCTGGGAACAGTGGGTTAACTGCCTGTTCAGGGGCAGAACGACAGATTTGTACCTTGTCAGCTCGGGGGTTTGATCTCGCAACCTTCCGGTTACTAGTCCAACCACTAGGCTACGCTGCCGCCCCAGATTATCTTGTGTTGATAAGGATTTGACTTACGGCCTGCCGTTCTCCACCTGCACTCCAATAGACTGGAACTTGGTCGAGGGGGGCGGTTGAACCTCTCTCTGGATTGGCTGAACGCAGTCCACCTAGGAGTCAACCATTACAACGAATTAGTCAGTCAATCTAAGCATCCTCCCAACAGATTACAGTGCATCACAGACATTAAAGCTGAACTAACAGTCAATTTAGAAAATTGATTCCTGGGCTCACCTGGATGCCGATAGACGAGAGCTTCCTCTTTGTGGGAACAGGCTCTGGAAGGGTTAGGGACTGATCTGGAGTGAGGCTGGGGCCTGGGTTTAGAGTGTCATTCTGGGGCTCAACCTGGGTGCCGGTACTTGTGGTGGTGCTGAAGAAGGGAAGTGGGAAGGAGTCTCTTGGGGCAGGGATGGGGGCTGCGACCCGGGGTTGAGAGCCCTTGGCCAGGCTGCCTGTACGCAGGCTGCAGAGGCTATCAGAGGAGTTGCTGCGTCCTGATTGGCTGTTGGCCTCACTGCGGTGGTCCTGTTGGTCCAGGTATGTGTCCTGGGCTGAATCTGTGCTGCTCTGCACCGTCACAGAGATGTGGGGCTTGGAGGTGGTGCGCGGTGGGACCGGTGGTGGGACCAGTGGTGGGCCCTTCTTACAGGAGCTGCTTACACACCTAGGGAGTGCTGGGAAAGAGGAAGGAAGTGCCATTAGTTGAAACCTGAACCAGGACAAAGCAGGAAGTTAATTAAAGTAGTGCCAACTGAACCACCACAACAGCTAAACTGAGTTGTAAAAGAACAGGGCAGATCAAAGACAGCCTGCTCTAAAGCAACTTCAAAAATACAATAAAAACAACCTAATTTTCCGAAACATATTTTCCCATGCCTAAACACACACACACACACACCTCCATGTTTCCTGTAAACCTGCTGTTTCAGTTCCATTGACGTCAGTCAATCTGTCCCTATGGGAGTCCCTTACCTGCCTAGTAGTGCCTACTGCCTACCCTCCCAATCGTCTTTCTCAAGGGACTATAAAGTGGGGAAAGTCAGACACATTCTGTGTCCAATGGAAATGTGCTATTCTTCATTATGGAAGTAGCAGCAGGATAGTTCAGGGAACCATTGATCATTGACTCCTGATAAACTGCACAGATAGATTGATTGGGTTGTTGAATGAATAGCATACATTTTTCTGCCATAGAAACCCTTGGTTTCAAAACTGTACACAAAAAAACCCAGTCCAAACTACTAAAAAAATGAAAAAACGCTTTCAGTGTAAACTTAAATGACTAAAATCAGATAAAGCATGTATAAAATATATTATACTATAAAAAAATTACAATAGTCTTTGAGAACTAACAATCACCAAAACAAAAGCTAGACAGTCAGGGGAATATAAAATTCCCAAGACAATTAATTTACCAGTATTGATTTTGATATTCAGTTTCAGCAAAAGAACACAGCATTAGCCATGGCAGAATGCATAGAACTTCAGGAAATTATCTTTAAAACTGCACAATTCTCTCAGCTCCATGGCAGAATGTAGAATTTCTGGAAATTTGCTCTAGAACTGCAACATTTTCTATCAGCTCATGGCAAAATGTGTAGAATTGCACAGACTTAACTTTAAAACTGCAAAAAAATGTATCTTGGCTCAATGGAGAAATTCAGAAAATTGCAGGAAAGTTGTGGGGGGGGGGCTCTAAAACTCTCAAATTCAACTGTGCCAACCGTGCCCATTGCCACGCCCCCTGCCAAACCCACCACCTAAGCCCCTTTTTGATCCAGAAAACCCCTGAATAAGCCTCCTCATTTCCCCTGGAGATACCAATAACACACTGACAATCAAACAATAACTCCCCGGGCTGATCTTACTGCAAACATTTCCAAGAGGAGTCAAAGAGGGAATTACCAGCAAGAGAAATAATAGGTCTGACACAAGAGCAGGGGATTTCACTCTAGCCTAGTGCTTGAGGGTGGACCTGGCCCCTGTTCTTGTCATCAGTGACTGATTGGAGGGTTACTGAATGAAACAGAGAGGTAATTACCATAATACAACTCAAAAGGGAACCCAGAAACTGGGTCAGGCAGGGCATATGCTGCTGCTAGATATAAAAATGCAAACTAAAGGAGAGGCTGGCCCTTTTGTAAGAAATAAGTTGCCATTTAAACTAGGGCTGGGAACTGCCAGGGACCCGATAGTTATGTGCCGACACAATACGTATTGCGATTCAATGGTCCAAACATATTGCTCACCATGTGTCCACTGAAGAGGGACAAGAGAGCCATGAGAACGAGTTGATCGGTCATGGAAATTAAAGTGCTGAAAACAAATTGGCTCCCTATTTAAAAGAAGACAGAGAACAAGCTGTGAAAGAAAAATACTGCCGTTTTGGTCAGGTTCCAAAAACGAGCGCAAAAATAATATGCCGACATTGTTAAAACGATCGTCAAAAATAATATCCCGATATGTAACCGTATCGATTTCCCCCCATCACTAATTTAAACAGTTGGCCGTGTGGCTTGGTGGGTTCAACGGATCCTGGAAAGAGAGAGGACTGACAGGGCTGCCTGGGAAAATGGGAGAGGAAAGGAAAATTACACTGGTCTGGTCCAGTTACAACATTCAAAGTCACATTGGCGTCAAGTATACTCCCACACATGACTAAACACACAGTCACAGGCTGTGAATGAAAAAAAAGTTTGTAGCACTATTACCGGAAACTGTAGGGAATAACCTACATACAAAAGCGTCTGCTAAATGGCATATATATATATATATATATATATATATATATATATATATATATATATATAAGAACAGGGTTATTAAACATCCTTCAAGATCCTTTGTTTATAGCAACAGGGAAGTGTAGACATGAGATCTGTCATCAACAAATGACAGGCTGCTCCATTTCATTTAACACTCAAATGTCACCAATGCACACAAACATGCCTGTGGAATCCAGTGGCCACAGAGAGAAGAGCTGTCTCACACGTTACTCTAACAGCAGCAACCGTCTCAGCCCTGGGCCTGGCGCCAGCCGAGGACAAAAGGACACCGTTATTCCCCGAGAACGGGACCCATTCCTCAAATGCCCAGCATAGACACACAAGAGTCCAACGAGTTAATTAATGTGGCGTGTTCGGTGTTGTCACGTTCTTCTTAGTACTACAAGCCTCTTGATCCCATGTCTACGTGGCTGGTACACATTCGCTCGTGTACCACACAAACACGTGTACACAGTCCAGACAGCCTACTCCCTCACCAAACAACTGACAGAGAAAAGGCCATCATCTGGCCATAATCCATCAGTAACATCAATGACAGAGGAAGTGCTGTTTTTAAGCACTAACGCTGTAGAACTACCTATTATTCATACTATTGGCAGAAAGGCTCTGTCCAGTCCTGCTGTGATTTGTATTACTGAACTATGCTTGCTCTGCCCTTCACCATGGGCTGTCTGCCCAGAGGTGATTATGGGGTAGATTAACTAAGCTGTCTGGAACCTCTTCTCCTGTGGGGCAGTGCCAACCCTACTACCCACCCACTGGTCTCATAGACAGCATCAGCTATCCAGGGCTGGCATCAGAAGGGACAAACATCAGAAAACACTGAGCACTTGGATATCTGATAACATGAGTATTGCTAGTGAATGAGTCTGTGAATCACACCTCTACTTTGCATTCGATGCAAAACCAGTCTGGCCTAGGATATGTTAATGCACATGAGGCATGAGTGGATTACAGAACTGGAATTTAATCAGAAACAAAGTAGTTTTACAGTCTATTGTTGATTATAACTGACGGGGATGCAATGATGCAATGAAGAATGGTGCCGAAGGAGATGGCTGCCGTTTTCCAATCCCCATAACCAACTGTGATATTGTGCATGTTTTTTTGCGTTATTTGTAAGTTATTTTTGTATATAATGTTTCTGCCAGCATGTTTTATGACTGAAAATAGCTTCTAGATATCAGGACAGCGATTACTCACCCCATACTGGAGGAATACTTTATCTTCAACGAGTCAGGCGGGAAGGAATTACTTCAGACGGCCGACAAGGCCCTCATCCCAACCATTCTTAGGAGAAAGAGACAGTGGTATCGTTGACAAAGATCCGGGTGCCTTGTATCCGTCGCCGAGTGGGTAATCTACCTTTACCATCAGTCCTATTAGCCAACCAATCGCTAATAAAAAAATAATAAAAAAAACCACAAATTACGATCACCTATATCCTATCAGCGGGACATTAAAAACTGTAATATCTTATGTTTCACCGAATCGTGGCTGAACGACGACATGAATAACATACAGCTGGCGGGTTCTAAGCTTTTTCGGGTGGATAGAACAGCAGCCTCTGGTAAGACAAGGGGTGACGGTCTATGTATATTGATAAACAACAGCTGGTGCACAAGATCTAAGGAAGTCTTGCCGTTTTGCTTGCCTAAGGTAGAGTATCTCATGATAAGCTGTAAATCACACCATTTACCAAGAGAGTTTTCATCTGTATTTTTCATAGCTGTCTCCATATCACCACAAACAGATGCTGGCACTAAGACCGCAGTCAATCAGCTGTATAAGGCCATAAGAAACTTAAATCCGTTTTACCTCAAATCTACCAGCATGTTACACGTGCAACCAGAGGTGAAAAAAAACTAACTCTAGACAACCTTTACTCCACACAGAGACACGTACAAAGCTCTCACTCGCCCTCCAATTGGTAAATCTGACCATAATTCTATCCTCCTGATTCCTACTTACAGACAAAAACTAAAGCAGAAAGCACCAGTAACTCTGTACCTGTACCCCCTGTATATAGCCTCGCTATTGTTATTTTACTGCTGCTGTTTAATTATTTGTTACTTCTGTTTTCATTTTTTACTGATCACGATTTTCTTCTTAAAGTAGTTGGTTAAGGGCTTGTAAGTACGCATTACACTGTAAGGTCTACTACCCCTGTTGTATTCAGCGCATGTGACAAATAAAATCTGATTTGACTGATGAAAAAGGTCTTAGGAGAATAGACTAGCTAGGCAAAGGGTTCTCTCCCGGTGGGGCTCATGGGGTGTCTCCTGCTCTGAAAGCAGTTAACATCCATTATAGCAGTAACAGCACTGTCAACATGTTGATGATCATCACGTTAACCTACATTGGATCACTCGTTAAAAGCAATGCAGTGAATTCTCCAAGACACACTCTAGCTCTATAATCATGTGTGTGAGAAGTATCTGATTACCAGTAATGGTCCAGCAGCCAGTTATATTACGGCCAGATAAATGACACTGAATAATGTGACCCAGTGTAATTTCATCCTCTCAGTCTTCGTGGTTTGTAACAGACAGAGAGGCGAAACAGGTTTTACGTCACCCAAAATCTATCCACAAAAATAAGCCCATTTTTTGTATGAGATCAATGAGGGTTTGAATTTGGTCAACAAAAATTGTAAACTGAACAAACATCTAAAATCATGAGATAAAATAAAATATCCCAGAAATTCAATTTTCTAGGCATATTTGTTCATATCCCTTTGCCAAGATAATCCATCCACCTGACAGGTGTGGCATATCAAGGATCTGATTAAACAGCATGATCATTACACAGGTGCACCAACCCCTCTTTTACACTACTGCTACTCTGTTCATCATATATGCAGTCACTTTAACCATATCTACATGTACATACTACCTCAATCAGCCTGACAAACAGGTGTCTGTATGTAGCCTCGCTACTGTATATAGCCTGTCATTTTACTGTTGTTTTATTTCTTTACTTACCCATTGTTCACCTAACACCTTTTTTGCACTATTGGTTAGAGCCTGTAAGTAAGCATTTCACTGTTGTATTCAGTGCACGTGACAAATAAACTTGGATTGGATTCGGAATAAAAGGCCACCCTAAAATGTGCAGTTGTCACAAAACACAATGCCAGAGATATCAAGTTGAGGGAGCGTGCAATTGGTATGCTGACTGCAGGTGTCCACCAGAGCTGCTGCTGGAGAATTTAATGTTAATTTCTCTACCACAAGCCACCTCCAACCAACATCGTTTTAGAGAATTTAGCAATACCTGCAACTGGCCTCAACTGCAGACCACATGTAACCACATCAGCGCAGAAGCTCCACATCCAGCTTCTTTGTCTGAGAACAGCCACCTGGACAGCTGATGAAATTGAGGAGTATTTGCGTCTTCAATAAGGCTCATTTGTGGGAGGAAACATTCTGATTGGCTGGGCACCTGCCCAGTCATGAGAAATCCATAGATTGGGGACTAATGAATTGACTGATTTCCTTATATGAACAGTAACTCAGTGAAATTGTTGAATGTTGCATTTATATTTCTGTTCAGTATAATTGCTCATTTGCTACGTGAGGATTATTTGATTGAATAGAAGTTTCGTAATGGTTAGATTGTTATGAATGCTCCCTCAACTTTCAACAATTATCATAGTAACAGTAACAAACGTGATTGAGAGAAAAACAAGGCTTTTCGGCAAATAAAACCAAAAATGACTATCAGAGTTGCGTCCGTTGAGGACTCATCATGAATATAACCTGTTGTGGCATGGACGTTGCCCATGAGGCCTTCCACCATTTAAAAATAGTCAACTGGGTGGGAATTCTTATGAGTTGGGAGCAATCAGCCAATGAAGAAGAAAATGTACTACTTTTAAAATGGAGATTGCCTCAATGGCACTGCCCATGCTGTCACAGACACTATAATGGCACAGATACAAAGATGAGTCCTTTATCCATCCCTCTCGATGGCCTGTTGTACACACGAGTATCTGCTCTCACATTGGCTAGAATGGTCCCACCTGATCTCGCCTCCTCCCACCTGCTTTACATCTGAGGACATGTAAATCCATTGTTAGACCAGTCACTATCTTGTCAATATAATACACACTCTTTTCGTAACCATAGACTTAAAAAAAATATATATATATATAAGTTCACTGTTCTCTACCATCTTGGAACATCATTCTCTGAGATTGCAGTGGGATTTAACATGGTTTAATTACTGTTGGTCTTATTTTTGTGAAACCCTCATCCTACCAGTTGAGATGTGTGTTAATTAAGCAAACTAGCCTCAAGTGGGCAGATGAGACATGGTGCTGATTTGGCTGTTTCCCAACCTGGAGGGCACAATAAATTCTAAACACTGCAAATAGAAAAAAAGAAACATGCATGTTCTTTCTCTGAACCTGTATACTGTTGCACCCCACTGAATGGGACCTTGGTCTGACAACTACAGAGCTGCTTCCTGCATCACTTCCTGTCTGTACTAAAAGCATTTGCATGCTTCCCAGTCTAAACATTTCGGAAGAGTTTGTGCATATTAGACAACATTGTGCTGTTTTTTGTTTTCTTTTTGGCCTATGGCCACACAAAAATGTTTCTCCGGGCAAGCCGAAGTCTACGCCACTCGGTCGGTGATTGGTAAAGAGTATGGATTCTTCAATAAAGTATTGTCATTCAACGAGAGACGACTCGTTTTTCATGCACATTTTTTCCACTTAGAAATAATTTATCAAATATCTTAGTTAATGTAAAACTAAGATCCTCTGGACCAGAAAAAGGATGGCCGAACAGACCCCCATTAACATCGACGGGGCTGTAGTAGAGCAGGTTGAGTGCTTCAAGTTTCTTGGTGTCCACATCACCAACAAACTATCATGGTCCAATAACACACCAAGACAGTCGTGAAGAGGGCATGACAATACCTTTTCCCCCGCAGGAGACTGAAGATCGGGCATGGGTCCCCAGATCATCAAAAGATGGTTCTACAGCATCGAGAGCATCCTGACCGGTTGCGTCACCGCCTGGTAAGGCAACTGCTCGGCATCCGACCGTAAGGCGCTAGAGAGGGTAGTATGCACTGCCCAGTACATCACTGGGGCCAAGCTTAATGCCACCCGAAAGCGGTACCGGAGCGCCAAGTCTAGGTCCAAAAGGATTCTAAAAACAGCTTGGTGGTACCAAGCCATAAGACTGCTAAACAATTAATAAAACAGCACCCGGGCTATTTACATTGTACAAAACAAAGGGTGGGTGACAACGCTGCTACTCACTTTACCTCTACCTGCATGTACAAATTACCTCGACTAACCTGTACCCCCGCACATTGACTCGGTACCAATACCCCTTGTATATAACTTCGTAATTGTTATTTGATTGAGTTACTTTCTATTGCGTTTGTTTAGTTAGCAAATATCTTCTTAACTCTATTTCTGGAACTGCATTGTTGGTTAACTTCTTTGGGACTGGGGGGGGCAGTATTGAGTAGCTTGGATAAAAAGGTGCCTAGAGTAAACTGCCTGCTACTCAGGCCTAAAAGCTAGAATATGCATATAATTAGTAGATTTTGATAGAAATATGGAGGTTTGTAGTTTAAGTCGTTGCCTATCGAATATAGTGTCTATGGGGTCATATTGCACTTCCTAAGGCTTCCACTAGATGTCAAAAGTCTTTAGAACCTTGTTTGACGCTTCTACTGTGAAGGAGGGGGAAATGAGAGCTGATTGAGTCAGGTCTCTGGCAGAGTGCCATGAGCTCAGTCTCACGCGTTCACGTGAGAGTTAGCTGCGTTCCATTGCATTTCTACAGACAAAGGAATTCTCCGGTTGAAACATTATTGAAGATTTATGATAAAAACATCCTAGAGACTGATTCTATACTTCGTTTGACATGTTTCTACAAACTGTAATATGACTTTTCTGAACTTTCATCTGGACTTGCCAGTGCGCCGAGAGTTTGGACTTGTGTACTAAACGCACAAACAAAAGGAGGTATTTGGACATAAATGATGGACTTCATCAAACAAAACAAACATTTATTGTGGAACTGGGATTCCTGGGAGATGCTTTGGGCAGACTGCACCACCCTCTGGAGAGCCCTGCGGATGTAGGTGGTGCAGTTGCCATACCAGGATGCTCTCAATTGTGCATCTCTAAAAGTTTGAGGGTTTTAGGTGCCAAGCCAAATTTCTTCAGCCTCCTGAGGTTGAAGAGGCGTTGTTGTGCCTTCACCACACGTTGTGTGTGTGTGGACCATTTCAGTTTGTTAGTGATGTGTACGCCGAGGAACTTGAAGCTTTCCACTGCGGTCCCGTTGATGTGGATAGGGGCAAGTCCATGATGAGCTCCTCAGTTTTGTTGAAGTTGGGTGAGAGGTTATTTTCCTGGCACCACACTCCCAGGGCCCTCACCTCCTCCCTGTAGGCTGTCTTGCCATTGTTGTTAAATCAGGCCTACTACTGTTGTGTCGCCTGCAAACTTGATGATTGAGTTGGAGGCGTAGGTCAACAGGGAGTACAGGAGGGGGCTGAGCACGCATCCTTGTGGGGCCCTAATGTTGAGGATCAGCGAAGTGGTGATGTTGTTTCCTACCTTCACCACCTGGGGGCGGCCCTTCAGGAAGTCCAGGACTCAGTTGCAAGGGGCAGGGTTGGGACCCAGGGCCTCGAGCTTAATGATGAGTTGAGGGTACTATGGTGTTGAATGCTGAGCTGTGGTCAAGTAACGGCATTCTTACATAGGTATTTCTCATGTCCAGATGAGACAGGGCAGTGTGCATTGCGATGGCATCGTCTGTGGATCTATTGGGGCGGTAAACAAATTGAAGTGGGTCTAGGGAGTCAAGTAAGGTAGAGTTGATATGATCCTTGACTAGTCTCTCAAAGCACGTCACAATGACAGAAGTGAGTGCTACGGGGCGATAGTCATTTAGTTAAGTTACCTTTGCTTTCTTGGGTAAAGGAACAATGGTGGACATCTTGAAGCATCTGGGGACAACAGACTGGGATAGGGAGAGATTAAATATGTCCGTAAACACTCCAGCCAGCTGGTCTGCACATGCTCTGAGGACGCGGCTAGGGATGCCGTCTGGGCCAGCAGCCTTGCAAGGATTAACACATTTAAAATGTCTTACTCATGTTGGCCACAGAGAAGGAGAGCCCACAGTCATTAGCAGCGGGTGGCTTTGTGTTATCCTCAAAGCGGGTGACGGTGTTTAAGCTTGTCCGGAAGCAAGACTGTGTCCTCGCGTAGCTGGTTCTCCCCCCAACATCTCCTATACATTTCCTGATAAAGTCAGTCATCGTTTCAGTGCATTCATCTAGGTTGTTCTCAGAGGCTCCCTGGAACATATCCCAGTACCCGTGATCAAAACAATTTTGAAGCATGGATTACGATAGTTCAGACCAGCGTTGAATAGTCCTTCCTGTTTGAGCTTCGGACTATAGGAAGGGAGGAGCAAAATGGAGTCAGAGTTACCGACGGGAGGGCATTAGAGGGCCTTGTAGACATCTCGGAAGTTGGAGTAGCTGTGGTCGAGTGTTTTCTGCAGCGCGAGTACTACAGTCAATGTGTTGATAGAACTTCAGTAATGTTTTCCTCAAATTTGCTTTGTTAAAATCCCCTTGCTACAATAAATTCAGCCTCGGGATATGTGGTTTCGAGTTTGCATAAAGTCCAGTGAAGTTCTTTGAGGGCTGTCATGGTATTGGTTTGAGGAGGAATATACATGGCTGCGACTACAACCGAAGAGAAATTCTCTTGGGAGGTAATACGGCTGGCATTTGATTGTGGTATTCTAGGTCGGTTGGACAAAATAACTTGAGTTCCTGTATGTTATCACACCATGAATAGTTAATCATGAAACATACACACCCGCCCTCCTTCTTCCCTGAGATATTTATTCCTGTCTGTGCAATGAACGGAGAACGCAACTGGCTGAACGGACTCAGACAGTATATCCCAGAGAGAGCCATGTTTCTGTGAAACAGAGTATGTTTACAATCCCCTGATGTCTCTCTGGAAGGAAATCCTCGCCCTGAGCTCGTCAACTTTATTATCCAGAGACTGAACATTAGCGAGTAATATACTCGGAAGCGGTGGGTGGTGTGCACGCCTCCTAAATCAGACAAAGTCCACTCCAAGTACCTCTTTCCCACAGGCAGTGTTTTGGAACAGCCTCTGGAATCAGTTCAATTGCCCTGGAGGGTACGAGCAAAGGATCTGATTCGGGAAAGTCGTATTACTGGTCGTAATGCTGGTGAGTTACCGTCGCACTGATATCCGAAAGTTATTCCCGGCTGTATGTAATTACAAAAAAAAATCCTGGACTAATAATAATAATAACACATGAAAACAAAATACTGCAAAGTTTCCTAAGAGCTAAAAGTACAACAGCACTGTCCGTCAGTTTCATTAGGTCTCTGACGAATCTGGGTTTGGCGGATGCCAGGAGAAAGCTACCTGCCCAAATGCATAGTGCCAACTGTATAGTTCTTGAAGGAGGTATAATGGTCTGGGGCTGTTTGTCATGGTTTGGGTTTGGCCCCTTAGCTCCAGTGAAGGGAAATCTTAACGCTACAGCATACAATGACATGCTTGACAATTCTGTGTTTCCAACTTTGAGAAAACAGTTCAGGGAAGGCCCTTTCCTGTTTCAGCTTAACAATACCCCTGTGCACAAAGCGAAGTCCATACAGAAATGGTTTGTCAAGATCGGTGTGGAAGAACTTGACTGGCCTGCACAGAGTCCTGATCTCAACCCCATCGAACACCTTTGGGATGAATTGGAACACTAGGCCTGGCTCGCAATCAATCGCCCAACATCAGTGCCCGACCTCACAAATGATCATGGCTGAAAGAAAGCAAGTCCCGACAGCAATGTTCCAACATCTTGTTGAAAGCCTTACCAGAAGAGTAGAGACTGTTATAGCAGCAAAGGTGGGGCTAACTTCATAGTAATGCCCATGATTTAGGAGATGAGATTATTGACAAGCACAAGTCCATATACTTTTGGCCATGTTGTGTGTGTTCTAAACATCAAATCGCAATACATATAGTATCACCTAAGTATAGTGATATTGTATTGTGAGGTCCCCATCCATTCCCAGCCCTATCTACAATGTGATGACACTATGTTGCTCCTTGCTGAACCAAGAAAGGTGTTGTAGCAAAGGAGACTTCTGCTTCAGCAGCACATGCAGTTAGAAGAGAAAATGTGCACCTTAAAATTGATTATTTGGATTATTATTTTTCCATTCTAAAAATGGTACAACGATGCCCATTTGGCTGACCTTATCAGTCATCCAAAATGAAATGACAGTCACAGCCCTACTTTTAATAGGTGCTCCTGAGAGTGTCTAAGTGCTACTAATCTGCACACGGCAAAGGGTTGGATCAGCCCCAGATTAACAGCATTATAGTGGCTGTGTAGCAAGGTGACAGGCTGCTGGAGAACTAGGCTGGTGGTCCAAGACCAGAGGGGATAGACAGGGCTGGTGAGAAACAAAAATGTAGACAGTCTGGACAGGGCTAATGGTGAGTAGTGCTACTGAGAGACGGAGGCAGGCAGACTGGACAGGGCAGCCCAAGAACACACCATCAGGAAGACAAAAAACACAACACAGCAATGGTTTACAAAGAGAGTGGTTAGAATATAAACACCAATGGTAATTCTAGTTTATGATGAGTGCAACAACAAGCTACAGCCTCTCTCCATACAAAGACTGGAAACAGCTGACCAAAAACTAAGTAACCAGTCAAATCACTTAACTGGAAAAATACTTTGTAAAAATCTGTCCGCCACACAAAAACAGGTTTAGAACAAACTAGTTCTACTCTCTTACAGCACAAGTGTTTTGGGCTGCTTGAAGTGGTCCGTCCAGTCAGTCATAGTGGTGTTACTCCAGGAAGGTATTAAAACTCTAATTATGTCCTGTGGAGGTTCCAGACCACCCTGTGGGGATTGGTGCCAGCTTGGTGGAAAGCCTAATTAGCTGATGTAAATACCCAGAATCAGTCCTGTCAGGTGTCAAGAGGAGGGGGCTCGGATGGGACTAGAGCGGTGTGTTACCAGCCTACTACAGCAAGGCAAATCCTTCTACAACACCAGACAGAATGTCTCTTTTGCTCAAGCACACACAAACACACTTCCTCTAACCCCTTTTAATCTTGTGTTCAACACATACTGTAGGATTAGGCAACCCTCATTTTTATGGCTGTGTGTGTCACGACCAGCTACATGAGCGGTATTACATTGTCAAGATTACACAGGCGGGGCTGTTGAGATTGAACTATGACACCATAGATGCAAGAGATCCTCCTTGTGACCCAATTCTTACAGATTGGTCACTTGAATACAACAGGATTCAGATTCTGCCAAACCAAATACCAAGGACTTACAGACTGAGGGGTTGCATCATTGTACTGTTCTCTATAAATTTCTCTGTAGCACAGTCATTTTACTACTCATCCCTTTAGAATGTCTGTTTGAAAATTGTCATGTAACTATAGTGACTTCACCCACTGACTCACCAATGACCTCATCAATGAGTGTGTATAGCCAGACTGTGTGTATTGCCAGAGCATGTGACTCAATGTCTGTATTCATGTGCTAACCATGTGTTATCTAAAGCCTTTGAATGAATGGCCATCTGATCCCAGCCCTACAACAACTTTCAAGCTAAACAAAGTCAGGGGTGCTACCATTTTTTTAACCTTTATTTTACTAGGCAAGTCAGTTAAGAACAAATACCATGGTCCCTGGTATACAGAGCACATATTCAAGCCTCTCATAACAGGCCCAGCTGTTTGACTGCAAAGCACTTAACTTAGCACATTGTCCAGAAGCTGTTCAATTATTGATTGTATGCTCAGAAACCAGACAATAAATGGCCTTTAGAGACAAAATGCAATAAAATTAAAAAAGACACAGGATTCCTCTTGAAATAGTTGCTGGACTTCCAAGTGACATCTGAGGAAGAGTTATGAAAATGCACCATAACTAGAGGTCGACCGATTAATTAGGGCCGATTTCAAGTTTTCATAACAATCGGTAATCTGCATTTTTGGACACCGATTATGTCCGATTACATTGCACTCCACGAGGAGACTGCGTGGCAGGCTGACTACCTGTTGTGCGAGTGCAGCAAGGAGCCAAGGTAAGGTGCTAGCTAGCATTAAACTTATCTTATAAAAAACAACCAAACTACACATGGTTGATGATATTACTAGTTTATCTAGCTTGTCCTGCGTTGCATATAATTGATGCGGTGCCTGTTAATTTATAATTAAATCACAGCCTACTTCACCAAACAGGTGATTTAACAACCACATTCCTGAAAAAAGCGCGGTCGTTGCACCTATGTGTACCTAACCATAAACATCAATGCCTTTCTTAAAATCAATACACAAGTATATATTTCTAAACCTGCATATTTAGTTAATATTGCCTGCTAACATGAATTTCTTTTAACTACGGAAATTGTGTCACTTCTCTTGCGTTCTGTGCAAGCAGGGTCAGGGTATATGCAGCAGTTTGGGCCGCCTGGCTCATTGCAAACTGTGTGAAGACCATTTCCTCCTAGCAATGACCGTAAATAATTTGCCAGAATTATACATGTCCTCCCTTTCTGCATCCTTTGACTCTCTATGTCCCCTATCCTCCAGGCCGGCTCGGTCCTCCCCTCCCGCTCCGTGGCTCGACGACTCATTGCGAGCTCACAGAACAGGGCTCCGGGCAGCCGAGCGGAAATGGAGGAAAACTCGCCTCCCTGCGGACCTGGTATCCTTTCACTCCCTCCTCTCTACATTTTCCTCCTCTGTCTCTGCTGCTAAAGCCACTTTCTACCACTCTAAATTCCAAGCATCTGCCTCTAACCCTAGGAAGCTCTTTGCCACCTTCTCCTCCCTCCTGAATCCTCCCCCTCCCCCCCTCCTCCTCCTCCCTCTCTGCAGATGACTTCGTCAACCATTTTGAAAAGAAGGTTGACGACATCCGATCCTCGTTTGCTAAGTCAAACGGCACCGCTGGTTCTGCTCACACTGCCCTACCCTGTGCTCTGACCTCTTTCTCCCCTCTCTCTCCAGATGAAATCTCGCGTCTTGTGACGGCCGGCCGCCCAACAACCTGCCCGCTTGACCCTATCCCCTCCTCTCTTCTCCAGACCATTTCCGGAGACCTTCTCCCTTACCTCACCTCGCTCATCAACTCATCCCTGACCGCTGGCTACGTCCCTTCCGTCCTCAAGAGAGCGAGAGTTGCACCCCTTCTGAAAAAAACCTACACTCGATCCCTCCGATGTCAACAACTACAGACCAGTATCCCTTCTTTCTTTTCTCTCCAAAACTCTTGAACGTGCCGTCCTTGGCCAGCTCTACCGCTATCTCTCTCAGAATGACCTTCTTGATCCAAATCAGTCAGGTTTCAAGACTAGTCATTCAACTGAGACTGCTCTTCTCTGCATCACGGAGGCGCTCCGCACTGCTAAAGCTAACTCTCTCTCCTCTGCTCTCATCCTTCTAGACCTATCGGCTGCCTTCGATACTGTGAACCATCAGATCCTCCTCTCCACCCTCTCCGAGTTGGGCATCTCCGGCGCGGCCCACGCTTGGATTGCGTCCTACCTGACAGGTCGCTCCTACCAGGTGGCGTGGCGAGAATCTGTCTCCTCACCACGCGCTCTCACCACTGGTGTCCCCCAGGGCTCTGTTCTAGGCCCTCTCCTATTCTCGCTATACACCAAGTCACTTGGCTCTGTCATAACCTCACATGGTCTCTCCTATCATTGCTAT
The DNA here is from genome assembly GCF_023373465.1 of Oncorhynchus keta. Classification (NCBI taxonomy): domain Eukaryota; kingdom Metazoa; phylum Chordata; class Actinopteri; order Salmoniformes; family Salmonidae; genus Oncorhynchus; species Oncorhynchus keta. The sequence continues at coordinate 25,230,379 of NC_068448.1, forward strand.
GCAGATGACACACAATTAATCTTCTCCTTTCCCCCTTCTGATGACCAGGTGGCGAATCGCATCTCTGCATGTCTGGCAGACATATCAGTGTGGATGACGGATCACCACCTCAAGCTGAACCTCGGCAAGACGGAGCTGCTCTTCCTCCCGGGGAAGGACTGCCCGTTCCATGATCTCGCCATCACGGTTGACAACTCCATTGTGTCCTCCTCCCAGAGCGCTAAGAACCTTGGCGTGATCCTGGACAACACCCTGTCGTTCTCAACTAACATCAAGGCGGTGGCCCGTTCCTGTAGGTTCATGCTCTACAACATCCGCAGAGTACGACCCTGCCTCACACAGGAAGCGGCGCAGGTCCTAATCCAGGCACTTGTCATCTCCCGTCTGGATTACTGCAACTCGCTGTTGGCTGGGCTCCCTGCCTGTGCCATTAAACCCCTACAACTCATCCAGAACACCGCAGCCCGTCTGGTGTTCAACCTTCCCAAGTTCTCTCACGTCACCCCGCTCCTCCGCTCTCTCCACTGGCTTCCAGTTGAAGCTCGCATCCGCTACAAGACCATGGTGCTTGCCTACGGAGCTGTGAGGGGAACGGCACCTCAGTACCTCCAGGCTCTGATCAGGCCCTACACCCAAACAAGGGCACTGCGTTCATCCACCTCTGGCCTGCTCGCCTCCCTACCACTGAGGAAGTACAGTTCCCGCTCAGCCCAGTCAAAACTGTTCGCTGCTCTGGCCCCCAATGGTGGAACAAACTCCCTCACGACGCCAGGACAGCGGAGTCAATCACCACCTTCCGGAGACACTTGAAACCCCACCTCTTTAAGGAATACCTAGGATAGGATAAGTAATCCTTCTCACCCCCCCTAAAAGATTTAGATGCACTATTGTAAAGTGGCTGTTCCACTGGATGTCATAAGGTGAATGCACCAATTTGTAAGTCGCTCTGGATAAGAGCGTCTGCTAAATGACTTAAATGTAAATGTATGACATAACATTGAAGGTTGTGCAATGTAACAGCAATATTTAGACTTAGGGATGCTACCCTGATCCTTATTTCACTGAAAAATAAACATTTTGTTTCTGGATATGACCATATTAATGACCTAAGGCTCGTATTTCTGTGTTATAATATAATTAAGTCTATGATTTGATAAAGCAGTCTGAGCGGTGGTAGGCAGCAGCAGGCTCGTAAGCATTCATTCAAACAGAACTTTCCTGCATTTGCCAGCAGCTCTTCGCTGTGCTTCAAGCATTGCGCAGTTTATGACTTCAAGCCTATCTACTCCCGAGATTAGGCTGGCAATACTAAAGTACCCATTTGAACATCCAATAGTCAAAGGTATATGAAATACAAATGGTATAGAGAGAAATGGTGCTATAATAACTACAACCTAAAACTTCTTACCTGGGAATATTGAAGACTCATGTTAAAAGGAACCACCAGCTTTCATATGTTCTGAGCATGGAACTTAAACGTTAGCTTTCTTACATGGCACATATTGCACTTTTACTTTCTTCACCAATAATTTGTTTTTGCATTATTTAAACCAAATTGAACATGTTTCATAATTTATTTGAGACTAAATTGATTTTAATTGATGTATTAAGTTAAAGTGTTCAAATCAGTATTGTTGTAATTGTCATTACTACAAATATATATATTTTTTAAATCGCTTTTTTTGGTCCTCCAATAATTAGTATCGGTATCGGCGTTGAAAAATCATAATTGGTCGACTTCTAACCATAACAGTTTGTTTTGAATAAGTCTTACAATCAATCCTTGATTCATTTCTGGTTGGTTCACAAATCGCTAACTTTCCACCTTCGCTTTCACCATAGCAGTAAAAACAAACAAATGAATGCATTAAAACATTTGGCAAGGAGGTAGATCCTTGGCACCGGTGAGGTCTTACTACTTAGCAACCACACATATCTCTTATGATCCAACTTAAACGGCAGAATAAACAAGATGGTAGGTTAAACAAGCTTTTTAGCTAACTTGACTGGATATGCAGCCACGGGAGATAACGTTAGCTGGATATTACTAGCTAGATCATATGATCATGGTCACAATTTGGTGAGTTCGAAGCTGGAAAAATGACTGGTGGAAAAATGTCTGACCCGAAGCTAGTAATTTAAGTTTTACCAGTCTCTCTCAACTCACCAAATATGGAAACGTAGCTAGTTGGTAGCTAACATTAACGTTACCTAAATAACGTTAGATGGCCATCTTACAGTTCCTGTCCAACTAGTTTTAGTTGCCTTTCTAATTTGGTGATTCAATCAGTGGTTGACAGCGCTACTAGCCAACTAACTATCCACTCTGCTTGCAATGATGGGGGTGCTGGTAGCTAGCTACAGTAACGTTAGCTCATGAATTAACAAGGCGGTTGCTGTCAGGCATCGCTAACATTAGCTATCTAACGTAGCTCAGGGTTTCCCTAACTCGGTCCTGAGGGCACGTTTTGGGGTTTTGCCCTACCACTACACAGCTGATTAAATTAATCAAAGCTTGATGATGAGTTGGCTAATTGAATCAGCGGTCTAGCGCTACGGGAACAAAACAAAATGTACACCAGCGTGAGGTGGGGGGCATGACCGAGTTTTGGAAACCCTGATCTAGCGAACATTAGCTACACTAAAGACATTATCGATGCTGGATTGATTGTATAACGTTATTCGCTACAAACTGTCACCTGCTAATAACAATAGCGAACTGATTACCATGACAAAAAAATATATTTTAGCAGTGGAATGAAGCATTTGTACGAGTCGTGGAGATTTAGCTCCCTAACCTAGTGTAACATCGCTGCTAGCTAACGTTACCTACAATACGTGGATCCCAGAATCAGGGCGATTCCTCTCATCCACGTTAGACAGGGTAGTTAAGCTAGCGTTCGTCGCTAACCACGGTCAATACCAATCGATCCAAATCTCAGTTCAGACACGAGTACACTATAAAATATTTACGCTTACTTTGATAAAAGCGAGACAATAAATCCGTATTTTCTGTTCATTCATTCGAGGTTGTTTTAATAGACAGAGGCATTAGCTACTGTGCTATTTCTAACTGTTCACACAACGTTCCTTGAAGAAAGGAATTAAAAGGACACGCCCTTGACGTAAGGGATTGGAGTCCACCTTTTGCAGACTGGCACACACTACAACGCCATTGGATGTCGATGGTCATCAATCTCACCATAGACGAACAAGATTGGTTTAAATCTCCAGTCAACAAAGGACGTCACGTTTCCCCGCCTTTTTATTCCACGACAACGGGTTTCTTAACGGCCATTGGATAATATCTGTCTCTGTTTTTTGTGTCTACTATTTCTCCGGCTTGGTCGTGTACGTTCCCGCCTCTATATTTACGTTTAGGATTTATTCAGAGCAGTTATTGGTCATGGCTAGAAGGGATCCAGCTTTGTCAAATTAACGTCACAAATTGAATTGTTTTGCATTTTAGTTAACCCTAAGCATTTTCCTAACCATGTATCCAACCTGCTACGGTAATTGTCCTAACCTGCTGCGTAAAGTATCTTAACCTGCTACAAAAAGTCTAATCTGATTTGACAAAACCTGGATCCCTTCTAGCCATGACCGCAGTGATTTGCAAGTAAAACGTTCCTCAGCAGATATCAAAAGAAATCAGTGCTTGTAAGAACATCTTGGCCATGTTCTGTTATAATCTCCAGCCCAGAAGAGGACTGGCCACCCCACATAGCCTGGTTCCTCTCTAGGTTTCTTCCTAGATTTTGGCCTTTCTAGGGAGTTTTTCCTAGCCACCGTGCTTCTACACCTGCATTGCTTGCTGTTTTGGGTTTTAGGCTGGGTTTCTGTACAGCACTTTGAGATATCAGCTGATGTACGAAGGGCTATATAAATACATTTGATTTGATTTGAAAAGACAAACGCGCAAGATATGTTCGATGGAATGGAACATGTTACTTCGATTGGCTGACAACTATGATATTGCAAGATAATTGCTGTCAAATTATACATGTATTTGAATGAACTACAGATCTAATGTTCAGATTGACACTTTTGAATATTCATAATGGTCTACAAAAAAAATGGAATGGCAGCAATAGTCTAACATTTCAATTATGGGGTGCCCTGCCCTTGTAAAACATTTTGATCAGTAGGCCTACAAACACTTTGTTTCAGCATGATTCAGGAACAGAGCACTTTGCAGCCCTGGCTAGACCAACTCCATTGCCCCTGCTCGAAACCCACCACAGTCTTCCCTAAGGCAACTTCATCTGGGCAAGGGCTGCTTTTGTGCTGCAAACAAACTGCATCATATGACACAGTGATTCCCATGCTGATCAGACTCTGTCGGGGCTCCTCTAACCTTTTACACCACCGCCTGTAATCGGTGACTGCATGCATGGCATTTTCATAGGCCTTGATGTGGTAACTGACAACAGCTGAGCCACAGAAGTGAATCTGATGCAGAAATGAAAACAGTGATTGATGGGGGGGAAACAATGATGTGTTTTTATTAATACTCTACCTATGATTGTCATGCTTTGGGCTTTTTGTTTTTGATGCATCAAAAAACATTTTGATATGTTTGTATGTTCACAGACTCCAGTAGTGGACAGACCCCTATCTGAGACCACCCACATCTGTGAACTGGCTTGACATTTGAGAAGTTTTGTTCTCATGCATGGAAAACATCCGCAGCAGCGCCAGTGCATGCATGCGTGTGTGAGATGCGTGCGGAATAAGTACAGTCCCTCACGCCCTTCATATACATTTTCCCTGCTGGATTTGAAAATACATGTGGGAATCTTACATCATAGTCCTTATCTTAGGGATACTAAATTATTCATGAATCGTGCTAAAAAAGGATGATAAGGCCCTTTTCAAACAAAACTATTATGCCTACAGTAAAGGCATAAAACCTTTGTCTGTCCAATCCCCAGTGCCCAGCCCACGCCCATCCTGAACAGTACAGTATACTCACTGGTGCTGGAGATATGGGTGCATCCGGTGGTGGTGGGTGGAGGTGAATCAGAGTCCACTGAGGCGGTGTCCTCATCCTGGGAGCAGCCAGCCTGGATGGCCCGCAGGTAGCTGTGGCTGCGGGAGCGGAAGTACGTCGGTGTGGGCAGGTCCAGAGCCTCCACCGCCTGGGACTCCGCCTCGCAGTACAGCGAGCGCCCACAGCCCTGCCCACACACCTGAAAGGACACGTGCAGGTTGACAAGTTGGGGGCGGGGACTTAGGCGACCACTAGATCTCCTCCGCCTGTGAGGAGAAAGCAGTGCCAGTCTCGGGTGGCGGGGCATGCTGCTGGAGTAAGGTGGTGGTGTATGGTCAGAGAGTGTGAAGGATCCTGTTCGTCTCAGCTCACGAGAGCCCAATCAAAAGGACTGTTAGATTTACCAAAGAAACTCATGCACTGATAATGAACATTTTTACTATCTCTAGAGGAAAATGGGTACAGGAGTTATCATGCACGTTCACGATTTTACTTAATGAAATCAATTGATCAAAAAGTAAATCTGCAGTGACCTTGTTGAAAACATCTCATTATTAAAATTTTCTGTTTGAGCTTTGCGTTCCCTGGTAATCAGTATACTCACTGTACTGTATCTAATGTGAAATAGCACACGGAATGTTTAATCAGTGATGATAAGCCAGCAGCGTCAGATTTCACTTAACTCCTCATGCCAGGAGCTAATACAATCACTGCTACTGAGGCACCAGCAGCCTCCCACTACAAGCTGTTCACTCTCTCCACATCATAGTCGTAGTGGTAGGGGTGGTGTCTGGTTTTGCTCAGTTCAGCGGTGCTAATGATCTACAAGACGTTTATTGGTGTAGGACATTTCCAGTCTCTGGCGTTGACAACATGACATGTTCACATAACAACAGATTCATCAGCAGGAATATATCATAGTACATCTATGTAGCCCAGGGCCAGGGATAGGTTGAACAGGGACAAGGTATTGTAGAGACAGACCAGCTGAGTCAACTTCCCCAGTCCGTCCTGGGATAAAGGCTTGTTTCAGTTCAAACAGTGCCAGAGTGGAGAAGGAGGAACACTGATAGCTTATTACATCCCAGTCTTCTATGCCAGGCTCCTGTGATGTTCAAAGTTTTAATGATGTTGGTAGCAGGTGGAGTCTCTATTTGTTCATCCTGCTTTTCATTGCAGTGTGAGAGGAGGAGGCTGGTGCCAGAGTTGGCACATGGTCATCATTGTGTCCTCCAAGAAAGAAAGAGGATGTAACATGGATGCTCAGTATTCAAAATCCATTCTGAGCCTATTCCTTGGTTGCTGCTTATCCGTTATTTGATCTGTTTGAATCTTGCAATACTTTTTTATCATGGTTTTAGAATGATTATTACCATCTTGAAACCATCTTTCCGGTCTATAATTTTAGCATGTAAACTGATAATGTCTGTACTTCTTTGTATACCCAGTGAAAATACTTGAAGGAAAAGGCATCGATGTGTCGACCTTTCCTATATTTGATTTTATGCGCATTTACCTCCATGTACAACAATGCAGATCCTTTGAAGCCTGTTCTCCTGCTATGGCAGCCATCATAATCCATCCGATATCCATCCTGATAAAACGTTGCAGTTCATTCAGAAAATACTTGCTTTTGTCCCAAAACAGATTTTACTGTCATCTCCCAAATTCAATTACTGAAATATGATAATAAAAAAAGCTTCCTGTGAGGTAAAGAGGGCAATTCCATTGTTGTCATCTGTAATATTATGCCATTTTAACTCCATGAGCAAAAGTGGCTCCGGATGTTCCATCTGAAAGGAGTCTGCTGGTTTTGATAAAAACAGAATGTTCTCAGGATTAGAAGGAGGCGCATGTCCCAGTCTTAACTTCTGAAAATTACTTTCAAGCATCATTCCTGTTCTTGTCTCTTCTGGCTTACTGGATGTTTAACCAATCAGCGTCTCACACATAATCTGAAATGTTCTATCACTGCCTGCAGTCATAGAAATAGAGGATTCGGCTGTCAACATCCCACTCATTTCTGGTTGTTGTTTCAGGCTTGAGGCTTGTCTTTGCACTGTCTGAGGGCATTCTTTATGAATAATGAATTTAATACAGTTGTACTTTTATTAGTTAATTATGCCTACATGTATCTGTCAAACTGTTATGATGTGTTTGTTGTATGGGGGTACTATTCCTACACACACTGACAGGCCTGTTTGAGACCCTGATAAAGAGTGTAATGAGTGAATAGGGAGAGTGGATTTACAGTACATACCTGACCACTGCTCATCATGGCCCTGCCCAGGGTAGCATAACCTTGGTGGTAGTCTCTGCGATCGTCCCAGTGCCGCATGGCCATCGGGGGCTCACACGGGCTCACCAGGCAGTCCAGGTTGTCCAGGCTCCGATTGGTGGAGAGTTCTCTCAGGGAGGGGAGACAACTACAGGGGTAGAGGGGAGAATTAGTTGCTGAAAGAACCCCTCAACCATAAGGAAAAGACCTGGATGAAGGGTGGGGAGGATACGGGACATCTTGGGTTGAGAACCGCATCCATTTTCAGCGGATGCTTTGAACTTCCCCAAATTTCTTGTCATTTTGTGAGATCAAATACCAGCGAGATGAGAGGATAGCAGAGCAGAGAATAGTTGGGTATCAAAATGACAGCACAGGGGACACATTGAGTCGTCAGTAAACATCAAAACAAAAGGGAGAGAATTTGAGTTATTCTTTTGCTTTGTAATCATCAATGGAATTTGCTGAGACAGAGAGGTTGTTTCCTTTGTTCTGAGTTGCCTGACGAGGAGGCACCTGTTAGTGGGAATGTGTGTGCCGGTGCGGAGGGTGGGGGTGGAAAGGGTTTGTATGGGAGATCAGTGGTTTATGATGAGAGACGTGACAGGAGTGGCTGTGGCTGGGATACTAACACACCACTCAGAGCAATTGGTAATATATGGGGTTTGGGTAGGGGAACAGGACAAAGCACTGGGTTGGTTAGAGAAGTGGCAGCAGAGGTGGGCATGTGTGAGTGGAGGGCCGTGCTGCCTCCCTCCCTAGGACACTGACCTGGCCAAATGCTGCATTGAGCATGCACTCTGTAGTGGAGACCATAGTATCCCATTATCCTCCAGCATGGGTGCATAGCCGCGAGGCCTGCCGGTGCGAGCGGTGGGGAACATGACAAAACATTTCACATTTTTGAACTTAAATGGAAACGTTTGGTTACCTGTTGGTAGGTGATTTCCTTTTTCTAAAATTGAACAGCCCATAAGAACATGTTACACTGATATAGTTGTATCTTGTCATGAACAGGAAGGAGTCTGCTGCAGCCTGCAGGTTTTACCCTGCATACATTATGTAGTAAATGTTCAAAGTCAGTGTCAGGATGCTGCCCTCTGCTGTCCATTTGTGGTGTCCACTTTCATTTCATTCTGTTTTATTAGATTCACTCTGAGTAAACAGGTTTCCATGCAGGGTGTGTGTAGCTACTCCTCTGTATAAGAATAAGTTCCCCCAGACATCCCATGTTATCTGTTCTGTCATGACATAGATTGCTAAGGAAAATGAACTCCTCTTCAGAAACATACAGTATTAACTACAGTATGATCTACATGCATATTTCCTCTTGTATCTAGCTCTCTCACTTGTGTGGTGGTGGAGGCTGATGCTCGCTCAGGGACTGATGGGTAGCCTTCAGGTAGCTCTGGCGGCGGGCGGCTGTTTTGGGCGAGGGTTTAGGACTTCCCTCTGAGTCCTCGCTGTCCTGGTCCACGTCCCCCATGGCCTTGACGTAGCTGCCGCTACGCATCCTTCGGCAGGGGATCTCAAGGCCCCTGGGTCGGCCCCGGCCCCCCAGCGTAGCACTCCAGTCCCCCAGTGGTACCTACAGACAGTATGGGGCCACACACCATCCCACTGTGACTCACTGAGCCACCACACCTTCATCTCTACTTTATCATCTATCTACACTTTAACTAGTTTAAAGACCCAGTGCAGTCAAAAATGTGATTTTTCTGTGGTTTATATATATTTATACACTATGAAATAATAATGTGATATTCTGAAAATTATGATAATGCCCTTTTAGTGAAATGTCCGTCTGTTTTGGTGGGATGGAGTTTTGGCTAGTAAGGCATTTAATTGTTACCCAGAAATAGTTTGATATTGAGATAAAAATGGCTGCATTGGACCTTTAATGCGACAGACCTTGAATGTGTCATTTCATTTCATTTGAATGTATTGTGTGGGTATTTGTAATGAATTTTAATAATGGGATTATAGACCGTAAATGTCACGATGCTGCTGAAGTAGTTAAAAGGGATTCAAATTAATTATGTTTTTAAAACAAATCTCCTAATTTCTCAGATTTAGTGGCTGTGGCTGCTAGTGCCTAATGTGAATAATACTCACTGGGCCTCCTACCTGGAGGTACTGACAGGTCAGGTCCTGGTGACACGACTTGGATTTGAGCAGCGTCCTGTTGACAGTGGCTGAACCCTTCTGGAGCACCTGCCTGGCCTGGCTGAGGGTCAGTGTGGACCAGGAGCCTCGCTTCACCAGGGTGCTCTCCCTGCCTCCTCCTCCCACCAGCTCCCCTCCCCTAGTCCCTGTCATTGCTTGCGGGCAGGCCAGGTACTTGAGGTCGCTGCTGCTCTTGGAGGCCTTGAGTGTGTGGGCAGAGATGGTGTTGTAGCCATGTGGGAGGTGCCTGGGAGGAGCCTGGCTGTCAGACACCGCCCTGCCCAGCGTCATCATGCTAAGTGGGTTACGGTAGCCCACGGCGATAGTGCCAACTTTGGTGGTTGTGTCACTATCCAGGGCATCGTCTGAGCTCCAAAGCCCCAGTGCATTTTGCCTGCTAGGTCGCTGCTTCAGCGTCTCAGTCTTAGCACTGTCTTTACTCTTACTCCTGCAGGTCTGTCTGGTACCCTCCTCACCTCCCCCTGTAGTGCTGTTCATGTTGCCCTTGACCACCGAGCCCTCCAGCGACTGGGACTTGTTGAATAGCTTCTGGACAGAGTGCATGATGTGGCGGATCCGTCCGGGACTCTCGCTGCGCTGCTTGGCCACCCTGCCCCGGTGGAACTGGAGGGTACTGAAGCCATCCCTCTGCAGGGGCAGGTGCTTCTCCAGCTGGTCTAGTAGGTTAGATGGCAGCCGGTTCATCTTGGCCGCTGCCGCAGAAGAGATGGTAGCTGATCCACTTGTGATCATGGGAGCCCCGCTGAGACCCAGGCCCATGCCCATTGACATGGAGGTGGACAGGGTGCCCACCCGGCTGCCACCAGGCCTACCTCCGCCCCCGGCAGGGACCATGTAGCCCTGGGAGTAGTCGGACTGTTCCGGTTGGGAGGTGACATGGAGTCGGGGGAAAGTGCTGCTGTTGGACATCTGGTTCAGGGGCAGTAGGCACTCCGGAGGCAGGGGTTGGGGGTTGGAGGCCTGGTAGTGGTGGAGTTGGTGGTGGTCCATGGTGCCGTAGTGGTCCATGGTGGGGCTCAGGAGGAAGGGACCATGGGGGTCAGAGGTCAAGGGGTACAGGAGCTTCTGGGGGCCCCCCGATGGCTCACAGGAGTCCGACAGGTGACGGCTGCGATTGGCACCTAACCCTTTCATGGTGGCCACAGTGCAGGTCTGCTGCTGCTCTTAGAACATGTCTCCAGCTGGGGCGCGTCTACAGCCCTGGAGGGCTCATCCTGGAACAGAGGGGAATAGGATATCTATTAGAATATACGGTATAAGAAAGAGGAATTGATTGTTACAGTATGAATACGACTCATAGTACGACTTAGTATGAGTGTGACTCATACATTACACTTCCCCTCTGCTGTGATGATGCTGGAGTCGAGCAGTAAAGAACAACCTTAAGTGTTTATAGTACGAGGCTCTACAAATCCACTTAAGCTCATAAACACATTAGAGTTGGAGTTCATTAAGCTCTTTTAAGTACTGTAGTGGAGCACTAACTTAAGAGACATAATGAGAGCTTGGGACTAGGTTCTGTCTGCAAAAAGATGATTCAGAGATAATTGGCTTTAAAGTTCAGTAACATTTCAACTAACTATCTACTAAACCTAACCCTCATCCTAACCCTAAACTTAACCCTTACCCGAACCCTAACCCTTACTCGAACGTTAACCCTTACACTAACTCTTATTCTAAACCTTATCCTAACCTTAACCATAACCTTAGCAAGCAGTTGCTTATCAACAGTTAGTCAGTTGCTTATCAGCAGATACTTTGTTGATAGTATGACCATCTGTAGACAATCTGGACTATCCAAATATAGTAGGACCTAAAGTTCCAAACACTCATTGGTTTGAATTGTGCCAGCAATTTTTTTAAATATTGTTTTCTTTTGAACTTAACAACTTGAATTGGGGTATTTAGAGAACTATATAGGTAGAGAACATTGAACAGAACAAGACTATGTCAATAATTACATTTTTACAAAAACGCAGATAGAACCTTATAGAACCTTATAAGCTCTTAATATGTGTCACACAGCATTTCTTCAGCCATGTTTTTGATAAAGCTAGACCAAAATGTGCTGTAAAACACAGAGGAGTTGCCCTCTGCCAGCAGATTTTCTTTATCTTCTCCGAGACACTGGCCCACACACATCACCATGTCCACACGGTTTATCCAACTAACCAGCAGGTGGAGCTACAGAACAAACCAACAGCAAGCAGGAGTCAAGGGTAGGCCAGGGATTAGAAAACATCAGTGCGTCCCAACTGAGCTTAGGACAGAGAATTTCTAAGTACATACCGGTATATGCTCTGCTCATAAAAATTATATGACTATATTTATATGCAGACTACATCAAGTGGGAAATTCTAATTTACCATCTGTACTTGTAAGTATTTTAACGGTCACTGCCTATTTTCTTATGGCTTTGATCCTGCTAACGGGATCGATATGACAATAGCCAGTGAAAGTGCAGGGCGCCAAATTAAAAAACAACATAAATCTCGTAATTAAAATTCCTCAAACATGGAAGTATTTTACACCATTTTAAAGATAAAGTTGTTGTTAATCCCACCACAGTGCCCGATTTCAAAAACGCTTTATGACGAAAGCACACCGAACGATTATGTTAGGTCTGCACCTAGTCACAGAAAAACACAGCCATTTTTCCAGCCAAAGAGAGGATCCACAAAAAGCAGAAATAGAGATAAAATTCATCACTAACCTTTGATGATCTTCATCAGATGACACTCATAGGACATCATGTTACACAATACATGTATGTTTTGTTCAATATAGTTCATATTTATATCCAAAAATCTCAGTTTACATTGGCGCGTTACATTCAGTAATGTTTTGCTTCCAAAACATCCGGTGATTTTGTAGAGAGCCACATCAATTTACAGAAATACTCATAATAAACATTGATAAAAGATACAACTGTTATGCATGGAACTTTAGATAAACTTCTCCTTAATGCAACTGCTGTGTCAAATTTCAAAAAAGCTTTACCGAAAAAGCACACCATGCAATAATCTGAGTACTGCGCTTAGACAACAAAACAAGCCATACAGATATCCACCATGTTGTGGAGTCAACAAAGTCAGAAATAGCATTATAAATATTCACTTACCTTTGCATTCACTTACTTTGATGATCTTCATCAGAATGCACTCCCAGGAATCCCAGTTCCACAATAAATGTTTGATTTGTTCGATAAAGTCCATAATTTATGTTCGTGCGTTTAGTACACAATCCAAAATCATGACGCACAGGCAAGTCCAGGCGAAAGTTCAGAAGAAAAGTCATATTACTGATCGTAGAAACATCTCAAACGAAGTAAAGAATCAATCTTTAGGATGTTTTTATCATAAATCTTCAATAATGTTCCAACCAGAGATTTCCTTTGTCTGTAGAAATGCAATGGAACGCAAGCTAACTCTCACGTGAGCGTGCGATCAGCTCATGCCACACTGGCAGACCTCTGACTCATTCAGCTCCCATTCCCCCCTCCTTCACAGTAGAAGCATCAAACAAGGTTCTAAAGACTGTTGACATCTAGTGGAAGCCTTAGGAAGTGCAATATGACCCCATAGACACTGTATATTTGGCAATGACTTGAAAAACTACAAACCTCAGATTTCCCACTTCCTGGTTGGATTTTTTCTCAGGTTTTTGCCTGCCATATGAGTTCTGTTATACTCACAGACATCATTCAAACAGTTGTTAGAAACTTCAGAGTGTTTTCTATCCACATCTACTAATAATATGCATATATTAGCAACTGGGCCTGAGTAGCAGGCAGTTTACTCTGGGCACCTTATTCATCCAAGCTACTCAATACTACCCCCAGCCATAAGAAGTTATTAAAGCACCAAATGAATTTCTGACTGAAATTCAAAGGCGATGAACTTATTTTTATGATTTTATCAAGCTTATTTAGCAATACAAATATAAACTGTGTGTGCATTTCACTGCTGAGAGTGTAACCCTGTCTTCCACTCTGTCTGCCCATATGTTCTGGGTTTGGTGCAAAGGAATGCAGACCTTGCTACCGCAACCACCCTGTACAAGTGGAAGGTGAACTGCAGGTAGAAACAGATTAAGGTTCACAGAGGTTAACATGGGGAATAAAGGAAACATCTACAGAAGTCCGACACGGGTTGTCTCCCCCCCATTTAAATATTTTCATGGGAGGGACTGGAGAGGATCCAATGATAGAGGAATCTCAGATGTGGTATTCTGTATTCCTGGCCTCAGTTAACTCTCCTGGCTGTCATAACCTGACCATAGACAAAGGTGATGGTAGAGTGCTCAGGGAATCAGGAATTATTGTGAAGCAGAGCTGATGTCTCAGCCTGGTTTCAGTGACTAGACGTAACATAGTACATTTAAATCCAGGACACTGAAATTAGTATGACATGTTACGTTCGGTATGGTTACATAGGACAGATGGTTACTTAAGGCAAAAATGAAAGTAGGGTGGTTGGTCGAGGTGGATGTGTAGGTGTCTAACTACTGTAATTTCTGGACTATTAAGCGCACCTGAATATAAACCGCACCCACTGAAGTTTTTTAAAATATGTATTTTGTACATAAATAAGCCGCACATGTCTATAAGCCGCAGGTGCCTACCGGTACATTGAAACAAATTAACTTTACACAGCCTTTAAACGAAACACGGCTTGTAACAAAAATAAATAGGCTTTTAAACTAAACACGGCCTGTAACAAAAATAAATAGGCTTTAACGAAACACGGCTTGTAACAAAAATAAAAAAATAGCAGAAAACAGTAGCCTACCAAGAAAGTCATTGGTCACTATCTTCCTCCTCCTGTGCACTGAAACCACTGAAGTCATCTCCTTCAGTGTCGGAGTTGAAAAGCCTCAGAATTGCTTCATACGATGTTGGATCGCTGCCCTCTTCAACACGCAGCAGTCCAGCCTTTCCAAACCTGTTGATGATAGTGGATTTTTTGACAATGCTCCACGCTGTCAGCAGCTCTATTTCCTTTTCCAACAGCCAGATCGATCGACTTCAACTTGAAAGCTGCATCATATGCATTTCTCCGTGTCTTTGGCATGATGAGGGTGACAAAATGATTACCGTAATCAGAATGATGGGAAGTTTGAGCGTGCTCGATTTACGTCACATTATGTGACGGTGCTCAGTTTTTTGGCGGCATGAATCTTGTGAAAGCGGGAAAAATCCATAAATTAGCCGCGTCATTGTATAAACCGCGAGGTTCAAAGCGTGGGAAAAAAGTAGCGGCTTATAGTCCGGAAATTACGGTAGAACATCTAGCAATCCAAAGGTAGCGAGTTTCAATCTCATCACAGACAATTTTAGCTAATTAGCAACTTTTCAACTGCTTACTACTTTTTAGCTACTTTGCAACTACTTAGCATGTTAGCTAACCCTTCCCCTAACACTCACCTTAACATTTTTGCTAACCCTAACCCTTTTAGCAAACCCTTCCCTTAACCCTAAACCTTACTTTACTTTACCTAACCCATAGTCTAGCTAACATTAGCTAACTAGCTAGAATTTGAAACATATCATACGTTGGGCAAATTGGTAACATATTGTACGTTCTGCAAATTCGTAACATATCATACAAATTGTAATTTGTAACATATCATACGAAATGGATGATGGACATCCACAAATTAATACATACCATATGAAACTTAACATATCATACTAAATGGTGTGTGTCGGATTTATGTACAGAATAATACAAAATGCCCTGAGACCAGGTTGGATTGCTCCTCTCTCTCTCACTGCTGAATGGCTGTTGTGACATCACCTCTCTGAGACAGGAGACAAGGGGTCCTAAAGCTCTGATGAATGTGGGCCGTATTGTCCTGCCATGGAATTAAAGTCCCATGTGGCCTGTCTGTCAACACGGATAGTGGTTTCCACAGCAACAGGCAGTGCTGGCAAGGTTAGTCAGTCTAGACACGTCTCTCAGTATGTTCGTTGGTTCTCTCTTGCTGGTGCTTCTGACATCCCAGTGCTGCCTGGCAAAAAAATTATCTCCGGTACAATGACTCAGGTTACATGCAGCTGGAAGCCTAAAGCATGCTGAGGAAATTGATGATGAACTGTATGTGGTCACAAGAAAACTAGTGGTAGCCTAGGAATGATTTTTGGAATCAGGTGGGTGCCATGTTTTCCTAGTAGCTCAGAGTAATCGATTCTTCCTTAAAGCTCTGTAAACATTACATTAAAAAATATATTTTTTAAATCAAATATATTTATTTGAGACTACTGCTTACCATGCAAGTTGCTTCTTAGATGAGTAATAACTGTGTCATTGAACCCACTGCATGGTCATTCAGCATCTCCCTCTACAGCATAGTTGGAAATAAATCCTACCTCGGAGTTGAGCATGTAGCGCTCACATTTCATTACCACAACATTAGTTTGGGGTTTGTTTCCTTTATCTAACCTTGTGCACCCCATCTGCTGTATGAGAGCTCCCACTTATCTCAGTCTGTGTCAGCTGAAGCAGAGTAGCGCGGTGACAAATACAGCAAGCTTTACAGCAATATAGGCTTTTGTAATTTATCTGCCTAAGCCACACACACACACACACACAAACGGACGCACAGGAGCCCACACGCACACTAACACATGCACGCACATACATACTCAAATACACACATACATAGACACCCGTACCCACACACACAGCACTCTATAGAGATGGTGAGAAGTGCTGCAGCGTAAAGGAATCCATGCATTCCTTGTTCCCAGGGTCAGCCTGACTTGTCTATGGAACCTGGACCACAGGCCCAGAGTTAATTATCAAGTAGAGGGAGGATCCCCTGGGCCCAGGCTGTAAATGCCTGTCACCAGTTCACACACACACAATGGGGAAGCACAGGCTTAGCGTCATGGGAGCTGTGGCCTGCCTGCCATGGTAAAAGAGATCTACACTGAGTCAAGGGCAAAATGTTGGTGTGGGTCCTCCTCCATTTATTTTTTTACATTTTAAAAACATTTCCTGCAATTCTACACAGTTTGACTTATTATGCCTCTCTTGACGAGTATTTTGAGGGTTATATGGAGATGTATTTTGAAGGCTATTTTGAGGGGTATATGGAGGGATATTTTGAGGGTTATATGGAGGGGTATTTTGAGAGGTATGTGGAGGGATATTTTGAGGGGTATATGGTGTATTTTGAGGGGTATATGGAGGGGTATTTTAAAGGGTATTTTGAGGAGGATATTCCTGCATATTTTGAGGGGTATACAGTATTGAGGGATATTTTGAGTGGTATTTTGAAGGACTTCTGGTATTACACCTGTGTAATGATCATACTGTTTAATCAGCGTCTTGATATGCCATACCTGTCAGGTGGATGGATTAGCTTGTCAAAGGAGAAATGCTCACTAACAGGGATGTAAACAAATATGTGAACACAATTTGAGAGAAATAAGATTTTTTTGTGCATATGGAACATTTCTAGCCTCTTTTATTTCAGCTCATGAAACATGGGACCAAGACTTAACATGTTGGGTTTATATTTCTGTTGAGTATATAATGCTATTCTACACATTTTGTCATGAAGCTGAGAGAAACATTATACGTTTTAAAGCTCATTTCCTGCAATTCTACACATACTTATGACGTGTTCATATGCCATCTGGGGGGCCACTGACCTCCAGGGTAATCCCAACCCCCCCAAAATATTTATATATAAAAAATAAATCAAAATTATTTTAAAGAAATGATTGTGGGGGACGAATAGACCTGTCCATCCATCCCATGTGACAATTTCGCCCATGCCCTGAGTGACAAGACTGCTGGGTCTGTTTAAGCAGCAAGCTGTTTGCCTCTGTGTGTGTGTGTGTGTGTGTGTGTGTGTGTGTGTGTGTGTGTGTGTGTGTGTGTGTGTGTGTGTGTGTGTGTGTGTGTGTGTGTGTGTGTGTGTGTGTGTGTGTGTGTGTGTGTGTGTGTGTAAACATGTAGATGACAATCATCTGTTAGTGTACTTTATGTGATATGCATATTTGTGAGGAGGAAAAGAAGGGGTATTGGGGAGTATCACTATTGAATGTGTATAGTCCTATTCAGTGGTGGGGTTTTCAACAATGAGCAGAGCACAGAGAAAGTTCCAAGCCTAATCAGCAGCCTTCAAGCCACAGCTGGCTGACATTAACCTGTGTTAGTGAACCCCCCAGTGTCAGACACTGTTTATCATATTCCACACTGGGAGCAGAGAATACTTCTGCTCTCATGTCTCCCTCCTATGGATCTTTGATACTGTAGGACTCCCCATTGATAGAAATGATGCTACTACTTGAAAGATGCTCCGGACGTTCCTACATACCGTGCAGTCAGTGAATTTCAGAATGCCATATTTTCTTGGTTCAAGTAAATTGCATGGTGTTTGATGCATTGTGTAAGGGTTGATTTATGGTTGTTTGGAGACTGAAATCCAGCAGGTCTGTGAACTACTAGTGTGTGAAGTGTTTGGTATAAGCCAAGGGCACAACAATCAATATAAAGTACTATAGAAATTAGATTGGACATGTGTGATGCAGTGTGCACCCACACAGAGGACGCCAGTGATCAAGGTGTTTTGGTGCCATTCAAGTAAATGGAAATTCTTCAGGTTGTGCAGGGCTTGCTGGATGCAGATTAAAAGGTAAAACAGCAAAGCTGCATAACCTAGAAAGTACAAACACCCTTTACTAACACCTACCAGGTAGAGGAGTATGTGTCATTTGATGTTGCTGATTTGGTGCAGAACAATTCTAAGAAGAAACATGTGACAGCAAAAAAGCAGGGGACATTTGTGTTGTTTTTGCACACATATCATCTACAGAGGCATATGAAATCAAAGAGACAGAGATCTCTTTTAATTCACATTCCTGCATATAGTACTGTTTGATGTTTGACATTGACTCATATCTCTGTCATCAATAATTATTTAACAGACAAAACATTTAAATGATCCTTTAATAGTCTCCCCCCCACCATATCTAACAGAATCACATTGCAGAGATGAGATGGTAGGAAACCTATCACCTTTCACCGATGAGCATATTTATTAGTATTATTTACTATTTGATGAAAAAAGATGAGGAAATAATCCAGGTCCGTAAGGAATTAATAATTCCAAAACTGCAATTTTAGTGGTCTAATGATTATGAGGCAAAGGTACACAAGATTTCAATTGATTTACATTGTTCAAAATGTTCTAACTCTGACCACTGCACTTCAAGTTACTTTGTCCTACAGTAGGCTGAAAACACTGTCACTGTTTCTAATCATAGATAGACAGCACACGAAGGAGACTATAAACCCCCACGGGACGGTTAAGATAACGTAGGCTAACGTGATTAGCATGAGGTTGTAAGTAACATGAACATTTCCCAGGACATGATATATCTGATATGGGCAGAAAGCTTAAATTCTTGTTAAAGTAACTGCACTGTCCAATTTACAGTAGCTATTACAGTGAAATAATTCCACGCTATTGTTTGAGGAGAGTGCACAATTATGAACTTGAAAATTTATTAATAAATCAATTCGGCACATGTGGGCAGTCCTGAATAATTTTGAACATATATGCAATGGTTCATTGGATCAGTCTAAAACTTTGCACATACACTGCTGCCACCTAGTGGACAAAATCTAAATTGTGCCTGGGCTGGAATAATACATTATGGCCTTTCTCTTGCATTTCAAATATAATGCTACAAACCTCCCCCCCATTTTTTTTTCTTTGTATTATCTTTTACCAGGTCTAATGTGTTATAGTCTCCTACATTAATTTCTCATTCCACAAACTTCAAAGTGTTTCCTTTCAAATGGTATCAAGAATGTGCATAACCTTGCTTCAGGTCCTGAGCAACAGGCAGTTAGATTTGGGTTCGTCATTTTAGGCAAAAAATGAAAAGAAATAGGTTTTAAAATACAAGCTCTCACAGTCTCAAGTCAGAATTAGACGTTCATCCATGTTTCTCAAAAGTCAAATTTCAAAGTGTTTAAGATTAAGTTTAGACATTAACGGCTAATGGTTAAGGTAAGGGTTAAGGTTTGGGATAGTCTTAAATCAAAATATTAAAAACAACTTCTATTGTTGGATTCAAACATGAAACCTTTGAAATCAGAGGCAGATGCTTACACCTATTCACCATCCACGTCCACAACGCACTAGCCAAACTGAAAACAATGTGAAGGTAACAGTGCTCAATGCTGCACCTAGTGGCCGGTTTCCACATCATCTCCCGACGCCCTCAGACATGGTGAATACTGACTTGTATCACGGGTGACCTACCGGATTTTAAGAGAAGGTCACACGAACGAACGCACGCACACACACGCAGGCACACACACACAGACACACAGACACACAGAGACAGGCACAGACACAGGCACAGACACAGACACAGACACAGACACAGACACAGACACAGACACAGACACACACACACACACACACACACACACACACACACACACACACACACACACACACACACACACACACACACACACACACACACACACACACACACACACACACACACACACACACACAGTCTTTTTAAACACAGTCTGAGCCTGATTGTGACACAAATCAAGCTTTGCATCACACAAAATATATTCTGTAAAGGCTTAGTTTGGAAGCACATTGTTTTGGTGACTGCCTCTCTGCTTGGCCTTAAAGAGCTTTAATTTGCGTAACACTGAGTTTATTAGGTGCAAATAAGATACAAGAGAGCGGGGGACAGTCAAAAATGAGCAATGTGCCTTCTTTGATGAAGCTTCTGATCTGAAGAGTACAAAAGAGAGTCAGAGAGGGTTTCGTCTTCCAGCATCAGATCAGTCTATTTAGTTTAGCGCTGTAAGATTTGCACACTAGGCCCAGTGCAATCAAAATGTTCCTGTATTTTGTATCATATTGTACAAAGTGTGTAGAAATTGGATCAGCGTTATTTCCTGATAGTTGATGTTTGAAAATACAATCTACACAGGACCTTCTAATTAGCGGGCGGGAGTTTTGGCTTTCCATGGTGACATTACCATGCGGTAAATTGGTTAATAGACCAATAACAAAGATATTTCCATACCTCTCTGCCAATTTCAGCTTGTTTTCAGTTAACCCTCACAACTCAGATCAGTCCCAGCAGAATTATTGCTTGAGAAATGTTTGCCCATTTTAATGGAAATCTATTACTGTAAGGTACTTCTTTGTTACCCAGAAATTATTTGATATTGATATAAAATTAGAATTCTGAAGATTTGATCTGGCTCTGGTTAATGCAGCAAGCAGCTTAATCTACACAAATCATTTTAAAGCAATATATTTGTCTAGTGACGACAAGCCAGTATTGAACTTTATTTTCCAGACCTGAACCTGGTTAGGCAGTGGAGCCAGGGATTTATTACCAAGCCAAACCCCACAGTGTCCTGCCACTAACCAGGCCTGTAATGAATGTGCTAAGTAGCAGTGCACTTCCCCTTCAGTCTGTGGTGAGGAGGAGGACAGAGGTATTGATCCAGGCCAGGGACAGCTCCTTGTTCAGGGGTGAATATATAGCTGCCTGCTGGGCATCGGCTTTAGAAAACACTCCCTAAATAATCACCTCCCTTTCTCTTTCCTTCTTCACTCTCTCTTTCTCATCCGCTCTCTCTCTCTCTCACTCTCAGACCTTGGCATCAAGGTTGTGTATATCACCCAAATGCTTTGGGATTTTGTTATGTGTGGTCTAATAGTTTTTTATGAACATATGGACTGAATCAGAAATACATTTTAAGGGCATTCATGGCCAATGATTGGGTCTCAAAGATAGCAAATCATAAGGACTGACATTTACACATTCACATGTCACTTAAAAATTCATAATCCTTCCAAAATTCATGAAGCCCCTGTTCACCCAGGATTGACACTTTACATAAGAGCACACACGTCATTAGTCCCATTGTCTGCCAAGTAGCTCCCAGTCGCCTGTTTCAAGTGGCTCTTTTTGTTAGAGCCAGTCCCAGCTGTATTCCCTTGGGGGGGGGCTGTCTGAGCAGCAGAGACCCAGATAAGGCTGAGGATGACAAGGCTAATCAAAGGACAACCATTAGCATTGTGTTGTTTATTCAAGAGCCTCACTTCCAGCTCAGATATGATTATGATTAGAGAAGGACACATCTCAGACTGGAGCTGTAAACAAGCAAGACTTTACCATTTATCCTCCACAGAGCCTGCATTATTAGATACAAGAAGTAATGTAGGCTAGCCTTGGATTGTAATGTAATTTCTCCTCTTTTGTTCATGTGTCCCAGAATGGGCAATTACAGTGGGTTGTAAAAGTATTCACCCCCCTTGGCATTTTCCTATTTTGTTACATTACAACCTGAAATTTAAATGGATTTTTATTTGGATTTCATGTCATGGACATACACAAAATAGTCACAATCGGTGAAGTAAAAAAAAAAAAAAACTTGTTTAAAAAATAAAATAAAATAAACCTGGAAAAGTGGTGCATGCATATGTATTCCCCCCCTTTGCTATGAAGCCCCTAAATAAGATCTAGTGCAACCAAATACCGTCACATAATTAGTTAAATAAGTTAAATAAGCAATCTAAGTGTCACAAGATCTGTCACATGATCTCAGGACATATACACCTGTTCTGAAACGCCCCAGAGTCTGCAACACCACTAAACAAGGGGCACCACCAAGCAAGCGTCACCATGAAGACCAAGGAGCTCTCCAAACAGGTTAGTGACAAAGTTGTGGAGAAGTACAGATCAGGGATGGGTTATAAAAAATATCAGAAACTTTGAACATCCCACGTAGCACCATTAAATCCATTATTAAAAAATTGAAAGAATATGGCACCACAACAAACCTACCAAGAGAGGGCCGCCCACCAAACCTCACAGACCAGGCAAGGAGGGCATTAATCAGAGAGGCAACAAAGAGACTAAAGATAACCCTGAAGGAGCTGCAAAGCTCCACAGCGGAGATCGGATTATCTGTCCATAGGACCACTTTAAGCCGTACACTCCACAAAACTGGGCTTTACAGAAGAATGGCCAGAAAAAAGCCATTGCGTAAAGAAAAAATAAGCAAACACGTTTGTTGTTCGCCAAAAGGCATTTGGGAGACTCCCCAAATATATGAAGAAGGTACTTTGGTCAGATGTGACTAAAATTAAGCTTTTTGGCCATCAAGGAAAACCATGTCTGGCGCAAACCCAACACCTCTCATCACCCCGAGATCATCATCCCCACAGTGAAGCATGGTGGTGGCAGCATCATGCTGTGGGGATGTTTTTAACCGGCAGGGACTGGGAAACTGGCCAGAATTGAAGGAATGAAGGATTGCGCTAAATACAGGGAAATTTTTGAGGCAAAGCTGTTTCAGTCTTCCAGAGATATGAGACTGGGAAAGAGGTTCACCTTCCAGCAGGACAATGACCCTAAGCATACTGCTAAAGCAACACTTGAGTGGTTTAAGGGGAAACATTTAAATGTCTTGGAATGGCCTAGTCAAAGCACAGACCTCAAATCCTGCAGTGCCAGTACATGTCCAGGCCCGTCTGAGGTTTGCTAGAGAGCATTTGGATGATCCAGAAGAAGATTGGGAGAATGTCATATGGTCAGATGAAACCAAAATATAACTTTTTGGTAAAAACTCAACTCGTCGTGTTTGGAGGACAAAGAATGCTGAGTTGCATCCAAAGAACACCATACCTACTGTGAAGCATTGGGGTGGAAACATCATGCTTTGGGGCTGTTTTTCTGCAAAGGGACCAGGACGACTGATCCGTGTAAAGGAAAGAATGAATGGGGCCATGTATCGTGAGATTTTGAGTGAAAACCTCCTTCCATCAGCAAGGGCATTGAAGATGAAACGTGGCTGGGTCTTTCAGCATGACAATGATCCCAAACACACCGCCCGGGCAACGAAGGAGTGGCTTCTTAAGAAGCATTTCAAGGTCCTGGAGTGGCCTAGCCAGTCTCCAGATCTCAACCCCATAGAAAATCTTTGGAGGGAGTTGAAAGTCCGTGTTGCCCAGCAACAGCCCCAAAACATCACTGCTCTAGAGGAGATCTGCATGGAGGCCATGCAACAGTGTGTGAAAACCTTGTGAAGACTTACAGAAAATGTTTGACCTCTGTCATTGCCAACAAAGGGTAAATAACAAAGTATTGAGATAAACTTTTGTTATTGACCAAATACTTATTTTCCACCATAATTTGCAAATACATTTATTAAAAATCCTACAATGGATGATGGACTCAGAGCCACATAGCTATGTCACAATAGCTCGCAGGACTATCGCGTCTCAGCGTCTGTGGACTTTGATTTACGCTTTACCCAGCAGAACACTCCATTGCCCATGCATACAACATAGCCTAATGTCAACTTCTATCAATAGAATGATTTCCCCAGTAAGGCTGGTACATCGGAACTTGAAGCATATGGTACAGATGTTCCATGAAGACAATGGTGGCTGATGTTTTGTACAGAGTGAGTGTTAAAAGGCTCCAAGGCACATTTTGATTGGGCATCATGGATAGCTAGAGAGTTTCTAGAGAGAGTCAGTTAGAGAATGACAGAAGGCCTGATTAACAGTGCACAGGGATATCCAGCCAGGGGAACCTACTCACCTGCATGGGTTATAAGCAAGCACTACAGTCATACAACCCTGGCTTTGAGTTACCAGGCAGAAGCCTTTGAAACAGTTGCCTTCAGGTTTAAAGACACTTGCCTGCATAGGAACTGTGGAGACTGTGTGGTGGCATGCACGTCTCTATCCAAAGCCAACGACTCTCATTGTTACGGCATGGGAGACATTTTAAAATGCTAAGTCATGTTGAAACATTCAGAGTGAGTAGCATTTGGCATTTATAGGACGCTCATCAACGCTTTGCCCATTAAGGCAATCCCCATGCACACGCAGCTCTCCCCTCTCCTTCATTTAGTACTGCATGTATTTTAGTGGAATTAGGGGAAAGGTTGTGTGTTTCCTCACAGCAATTAACTTACCATCCTCACTGTACTGCTGTTGGCTTCTTTTTCCTTCTTCTCCTGCTTGCTTTAATTATGGTAACATCTCATGCCAGCTACTAAACGTTGCCTGACTACAAAAGTCCATACTGTACTACTGTATGCATGGGTTAACACCTGTGGGACTCAGTTAAAGAAGAAAATGTGAAATAGGATCAGAATCAGATGGGAATCTTTGAGGGTTGAGGCCAGGCTGAGTACAGCGGCTTCACATTGCAACTATATGAACACCATGTAAAGTCACAATCAATCTCCAGAGATCTAAGCTTACAGTACTGTGGCCAAGCATGCGAGTTGCTGTTAGCTAGTTACACATGCTGATCCCACCGTCACCAATTTGTAACGAACCTGTAAGGCCACAGAAACTCGCACGTTGTTTGTTGACTAGCATAAACAGTCTAGGACACTAATTTTCCATGAAATAATCAAGTTGTGTTTTATTTGGATGAACAGACAGAGCACCCCAAAACTGACCCGCCGCACAAAAAGCCTTCTGAAAAACTCTCTCAACATGCCTCCCACATCCTCACTTACAACCACTAATTTGCATAACATTGTGTGATAGGCTTTCGAATGTGTAAACATTACAGTACTAACAGTTATCTATTATAAATGTGAGGAAACATTTAAACTACTAGGTGAAAAGCTATACTCTCTGTGTCTTCAATAGTCTCAGTGATAAGACTCTTAACATCTTAACTGTCATATTGTGGACCAACAGCAGAGTATTTACATTTTAGTCATTGTTATCCAGAGCAACTTACTATAGTGAGTGCATTTTTGTGCTGGTTCCCTGTGGGAATCAAACCCACAACGCTGGCATTGCAAGGGCCAAGCTCTACCGACTGAGCCACACAGGAGCAGACAAGGCAACAGTGACTAAGTGTGTCGAAACACCACTTTCTGACTCAATGACTTTGACAGTGTAATGGTCTCAAGGCGAAATGAGATTCACATCATTTAATAAAGAAGGCACATGCATTAACTTATGGAGTCATGTGCTGCTGTGAGAGGCATGCTAAGCAGCACTGCTAAGTGTCTACAGATCTGAAACATGCTAGCCTTACAGTGTACCCACTTGACCTACGGGATCTATTGCATGATATTGGGTAGTAGCTGGCAGGGCATTCATTTACAATGCCGTCAGTGCTTTAGAGTTGAAAAGTCACTGGGGCTGGAGTTTAGTGGGAAGAAACGCTTCATACTCCTCTGGAAGAAAAATTTGGGAGAAAAATTAGGAAGGAGGACATAGAACAGGACACATAGGAAGCAAAGAGCAAAGCAAAACTGTTTCCACTGTAACAATGGGTTCAGTTTGAGAGTTAATCAGAGTTAAACTTAATCTGCTGCTGTCTGGCACCATGCCCTGCCACAACAACATCTTAATGGAGTCCCTATGCAACCCTAAACCATTTTACCAAACAGTTTAGGTTCATTCTTCGCTGGCGTGATTAGATTTGTCCATTTGATTGTCATGCCATACCGTCTTATCTCGACCAATTCTGACTGACCCGTCCCTCTGGATTGGAGGAAAACAATGACCTTCAGTTATACATTTACATTTAAGTAATTTAGCAGACGCTCTTATCCAGAGCGACTTACAAATTGGTGCATTCACCTTATGACATCCAGTGGAACAGCCACTTTACAATAGTGCATCTAAATCTTTTAGGGGGGTGAGAAGGATTACTTATCCTATCCTAGGTATTCCTTAAAGAGGTGGGGTTTCAGGTGTCTCCGGAAGGTGGTGATTGACTCCGCTGTCCTGGCGTCGTGAGGGAGTTTGTTCCACCATTGGGGGGCCAGAGCAGCGAACAGTTTTGACTGGGCTGAGCGGGAACTGTACTTCCTCAGTGGTAGGGAGGCGAGCAGGCCAGAGGTGGATGAACGCAGTGCCCTTGTTTGGGTGTAGGGCCTGATCAGAGCCTGGAGGTACTGAGGTACCGTTCCCCTCACAGCTCCGTAGGCAAGCACCATGGTCTTGTAGCGGATGCGAGCTTCAACTGGAAGCCAGTGGAGAGAGCGGAGGAGCGGGGTGACGTGAGAGAACTTGGGAAGGTTGAACACCAGACGGGCTGCGGTGTTCTGGATGAGTTGTAGGGGTTTAATGGCACAGGCAGGGAGCCCAGCCAACAGCGAGTTGCAGTAATCCAGACGGGAGATGACAAGTGCCTGGATTAGGACCTGCGCCGCTTCCTGTGTGAGGCAGGGTCGTACTCTGCGGATGTTGTAGAGCATGAACCTACAAGAACGGGCCACCGCCTTGATGTTATTTGAGAATGTAATCAAAATAATGTACTACGAATCCGGTTCGAAAGCTAACTTTGGTCAACTCTGAGATAAACTCGGGATAGCCTGTGACACGAAAGTGGCTCACCTTTTAGCCAAATACATTTCTATGGCAACAAATCCTTCAGAACTAACCTGAGGGGTATACTACAATGCCAGCTAACTTTGACAAACCCAAAATAACTATTGATTTTCTGGTTTATTAAGAAATCTAAACTTAGATATATGTTTTTAGTTGTTGAGTCAATTTTACCTTTATTTAACGAGGCAAGTCAGTTAAGAACAAATTCTTATTTACAATGACAGCCTACCCCAGCGACGCTGGGCCAATTGTGCGCCGCCCTATGGGACTCCCAATCACGGCCAGATGTGATGCAGCCAGGATTTGAACCGAGTACTGCAGTGACGCCTCTTGCACTGAGATGCAGTGTCTTAGACCACTGCACCATCCGGGAGCCAAATTAAACCATCTCTATTTCAAGCTTATCTAACTCATTGATGCTGCTTTGTAGTATACCGCTCTGCTCCGGGGCAGGCTAACTCCATTTATCCTGAAGGAAATGTCTGAGCCGCAAGTTGACCAATAAAATCAGATTCCTATCACATTACACATTTAGTAATAATAGGATACATTTGCAACTTCCCGCACAGTAAAACTTTTGTATGACTTAATACAATTATTTCATCCATAGGAGTGGGAAAAATGGTGCTTGTGGATTGATAAAGACAGCATTAACGATGCGTAAGAAAAGAAAGATGGCACTTCCCATAGCCTATTTCACAACATAGCTTGCTTACTTTGCTATTTAATAACTTTTTCTTAATTTTGGTTTCAGCAAAAATCTGACCCTGACTCACCCATGGATTGATGTTTTATGTCTGAGTATATCTAGCTAGATTTGTAGTAAACCACTCTGGTCTCATTAGCAAGGTGAATATAAACACGAGCACACCATTTCCTTAGAAGACTGAAATAGGATAATTAGGCCTCAGGTCCAAGTCTAACCAATAAGCACCTATTTGCTATTGCTAACTAAAGGCATAGTATCCTGAGAGAGCTCTGTACAGTAACAGTGTAATAACCTAGCTCTCTCTGCCCAGGGTCTCACATTGAGTGGATTGCCCAGCAGCAGTAGCAGCAGTAGCAGTAGCAGTAGCAGTAGCAGCAGTAGCAGTAGCAGTAGCAGTAGCAGTAGCAGTAGCAGTAGCAGCAGTAGCAGTAGCAGTAGCAGCAGTAGCAGCAGTAGCAGTAGCAGTAGCAGTAGCAGTAGCAGCAGCGGTAGCAGCAGCAGTAGCAGCAGTAGTAGTAGCGGTAGCAGTAGCAGTAGCAGTAGCAGTGCAGCAGTAGCAGTAGCAGCGGTAGCAGCAGTAGCAGTAGCAGCAGTAGCAGTAGCAGTGGCAGTAGCAGCGGTAGGTAGCAGCAGTAGTAGTAGCAGTAGCAGTGGCAGTAGCAGTAGCAGCAGTAGCAGTAGCAGTAGCAGCAGTAGCAGCAGTAGCAGTAGCAGCAGTAGCAGTAGCAGTAGCAGTAGCAGCAGTAGCAGTAGCAGCAGTAGCAGTAGCAGCAGTAGCAGCAGTAGCAGTAGCAGTAGCAGCAGTAGCAGTAGCAGAAGCAGCGGCCTGACTAGACCTCTGTAAATACCAGAGGAACACAGATCAAGGACGACCACACAGCATCTGTCCCACCACTGTCCAATTGGCCCGGGCAGATGAAATTAATATGGAGTTTTGCTTCCCCCTTGTGTAAAGGGATTAGAGTCTCATATGTGTATCCAGGCAGAGAGGGGGGGAGGGGACAGGGACCTCTCTGACAGAACAGTCCCTCAGTAACACTGGTCAGACAGAGGAGCAACATCAGAAGGGTGGTGTGGTGGCTGTCCTGTCTGTGTATTCAGGCAAAGCCTCTTGTTGTGACAGGACACTGAAGACGATTTGGGAAGATTTACATCAGGGTCACACAGACATAATACACATACATAACAAGCTGCAATCTAATCAAGCTTATCATCGATATTACAGCATTTGTAACATGATATATAATACCTTGCTGCTGCTTACTGTGACAATCAAACAATGTTGCATGACAAGGGCAAAGTGTACAGCATTGTATACAAAAGCAGGGGGGTGACAATGTTCCAACACCTGATTTTAACAGTCTGTTAGCAAAGCATACACAGTGCCATTTCTCCCCTCAGTGAAGGTAAACAGCAGCCTACGCTCTCTGTGAGCTCACAGCAGACCTCAGAGTAAATAAAGCTCAGAGATTTCTATCAAGGAAGGCGCTGGAGCAGGCAGGGGGGAAATAGCAGCTAGGCTGAAAGGAGGAGAGTAGCTTTTAGAGACACAACAATTACTGGGAGTCCACCAGC